>NW_007219405.1:0-6939 GCF_000164805.1 Carlito syrichta | reverse complement strand
TCCATGAAGATGGAATATTTTTACATTTGTTTGTGTCTCCTTGGAATCATTTGAGCAATGTTTTGTAGTCATCATTGTGAAAGTCTTTCACTTCTCTGGTTCTGAAGATCGCAGAGGTATTTCATTTTTTGTGTGTGACTATTGTGAATGGGATTGTGCTTTTTTATTTGGGTCACTGCCTGCTTGTTTTTGGTGTATAGCAATGCAACTGTCTTTCACACATTTATTTTGAACACTGAGACTTTGCCAAAGTCCTTTATCAGTGCAAGCAGGTTTTTGACAGATTCTCTTGGATTTTCAAAGTATAGTATCATATCAGCAGCAAAGAGGGATAAATTGACTTCTTCTTTTCCTGTTTGGATACCTCTGATTTCCTTCTCTTGTCTAATTGTCCTAACTAGGTCTTTCAATAGAATGTTGAGCAAGTAGGATGTGAGGGGGCAGCCTTGTCTTGTTCCAGTTTTTAGGGGAAATTTTTCCAGTTTCTGTTCATTTGACAATATGTTAGCTGTGGGTTTACTGTAAATGGCACTTACTATTTTGAGATATGTTCCTTCTATACCTAGGTGTTTGAGAGTTTTTAAGTAGAAGGGATGCTGGATTTTATCAAAAGTGTTTTCTCATCTAGAGATAATCATGTGGTTCTTATTTTTACATCTGTTGATGTATTTAATTACATTTATAGTATTGCAAATGCTGAACCAGCCCTCCATCTAGGGATAAAGCCGACTTGGTCATAGTGAATGATCTTTAAGATGTTTTTTGGGATTTGATTTGCTAGAATCTTATTGGGGAATTTTGCATTTATGTTCATTATGATATTGGCCTGTAGTTCTCTTTTTTGGTTTGATCTTTGCCCAGTTTATTATCAGTGTGATGTTAGCTTTATAAAATGATTTTGGGAGAATTCCATCCTTCTCAATTGCCTGGAACACTTTCAATAGGATTGGTATCAGCTCCTCCTCATAAGTTTTGTAGAATTCTACTCAAAAGCCATCCAGTTCAGTGCTTTTTTTTTATAGTAGTAGTAGTAGTTTTCGTATGACAGAGTAAATTTCCTGGATTATAATTGGTCTATTTGGTGTCTCAATGTCTTCTTGTTTCAACCTGGGGAGGTTGTATGATGTCAGAAAGTCCTCCATTTCATTTAGGTTATCAAGATTGTTTCCATATAGGTGTACTTAGTAATCTCTCATAATCTTTTTTATATCTTTGGGGTCAATTGTGATTTGATCTTTTGTATTTCTGATTTTTTTTTCCTCTTTTTTATCATTCTGGCTAGGGGTCCATCAAACTTATTAATTCTTTCAAAGAACCAGTTTTTTGTTGATGTTTTCTATGATATTTTTGTCTTCTATATTCTGTATTTGTGCTTTTATTTTTGTGATTTGGATTCTTCTGCTAAAGTTGTTGTTTTAGTGGTATGCTCTTTCCAGCTCCATTAGGTGATTTGTTAGGCTCTCAATTGTGATCTTTCTGTTTTCTTGATTTGTGCTCATAAAGATATAAATTTCCCTCTTAGAACTGCTACATGACATCCCAGAGATTTTGGTCAGATGTTTCTTCATTTTTATTTGTCTCCAGGAATCTTTCAATTTCTTCTTTGATTTCAGTGTTGACCCAGTATTTGTTCAGCATCATTCTGTTTAGTGTCCATGTCTTTGTGGGCTTTGGGGAAATTTTGTTGGTGTTGATATTTATTTTTATTCCACTGTGATCTAAGAATGTGCATGATAAGATTTCAACCTTATGTAATTTGTTTATGTTTGATTTATGACCAAGGATGTGAGTGACATTGGAGTACATTCCATGTGGTGTTGAGTAGAATGTTATTCTGTGGTTGTTGCTTGAAATAATCTTCAGATATCTATTAAGTTCACTTGGTCGAGTGTCAAGTTTAGGTTCTGGGTCTCCTTGTTGATTTTTCACCTCGATGATCTGTCTAGGCTGTTACTGGGGTATTCAAGTCACCTGCTATGTTAGTGTTAGAGTGAATATCTTTTTTTTAGTTTACTTAGTAGTTGCTTTATAAATGCTGGTGCTCCCATGTTGGGTGCATATATGTTTAGGATGGATATTTCTTATTGATGAATTGAACCTTTTATCATTATGTAGTGTTGTTTTGTATCTTTTAAAATTTTTAATAGCTTAAATGTTGCTTTGTCTGATATTAAGGTTTCAAATCCTGCCTTCTTTTTTGCTCCATTTTCTTGGAAACTCATTTTCTATCCTTTAACTTTGAGTCTGTGTGTGTCCCTTGTAGTGAGATGAGTCTCTGAATGCAGCAAATAATTGGGTCATTCTTTCTCATCCAGTTTGTCAGTCTGTGTCTTTTCAGTGGTGCATTTAATCCACTAACTTTCAGGCTGATTATTGAAATGTGATTATTTATTCCTGTTATGAGAATCTTATGATGTTTTTTCTTTGCTTGCTTTCGTTTGACCTTGGGCCTCATGCATGTGTGTGTTTTCAAACTTTTTGTTGCACTGTATTCTCTGTTGATTCTGTGCTCTGCTGTTCTCTTGGGAAGTGTGTGGCCATTCCTTTTTTCTTTCTTCTGTGCTTGATACATTTTTAAGTGTCTCCTGCAGAGCTGGACTGAAAGCTGTATAATCTCGCAGGGATTAGATGCGTGAGAGGGATTTTAATTCTCCACTACTGATGAAACTGAGTTTGGCTGTATAGAAAATTCTTGGATGAAATTGTTTATCATTGAAGACGTTGACCATAGGGTTCCAGTCCTCTCTTGCTTGTAGTGTTTCTGCTGATAGGACTGCTGCTACTCTGATTGGTTTTCACTGGTAGGTAGTCTGACCTTTCTCTCTTACTGCCTTTAGGATTTTTGTGTGTGTGTGTGCCTACTTTGTGTAGGCAATTTACTGTGTGACTAGTGGCTGGTCTTCTCATTTGATATCTTATGGGGGTTCTCTGTATCTCTTGTGCTTGGCTGGTCACATCTCCAGTGAGATGGGAAAAGTTTTCTTGGATTGCCTTCTGGAATACTTGCTCCAAGTTATTCTCCATTTCTCTTTCTTTTCGTGGGATAACAATTAAGCATCAGTTTAGCCTTTTGATATAATCACATCTCTCTTAGGCTATGTTCTTTCTTTCTGAGTCTTCTTTCTATCTTTTTTACTGATGGGCTTAATTCCTCTTCTGGTCTTTAAGTTTTGAGATTCTTTCTTCAGCTAGAGTAATTTTTCTTTCCATGCTTATCTTGTTATTTTTTTCCCGGATGAATTTTTTTATTGCCAAAATCTCTGTTACAAGTTCTTTCAGTGCTGCAACTTGTCTTCCTTGAGTCCTATTCACTTTTTCCATCCATTGCCAAAACCTATCATATTCTGGGACCAGTCTTTGGTTGGTTACTTCCATTGTTTGGGCATAAAGGTCTGATTTTTCAGGAATTTTGTCTTTGGTCTACTTGAAATTGCCTGTGGTCTTCCTTTGGTTTTTCCTTATTTGTGACAGACCTCTTCTTTTTCTCTTTAGTTCTGTTATTCAGTGTCAGTGGAAGAGACTTTCCCTTCTGGTGTTTGCTCAGTCCTCTATTCTTCCCAGATTGGGGCTCTAGATTTGTTATATTTTTAAGTAAGATCGTAGATGGGAAGCTTTTCTGTTTCTTGTAGTTTTTGAAATTCAAATAATGTAGGGGATGGGGCACTAGGATTCAGAAACTACTTGCAAATTACAATGTTCACTTATTGTGGTATGTGTTCCCTGAGATCTACTTCCCACCACCACTCTATATGATGATGGAAAGCAGAAACCACTGCAAAAAATAATTGAACACACACACATACAGGCATATATACACACACACACACACCCAAAGCAAACTGTAATATCAGCTAAGTGTAACAAAACAAACAACAACAAAAACCCCAAGAAAACAACACACACACATGCCTAGTACAAAATAAATAGAGAAGAGCAAACAGAATGACCAGGAATAAAAGGAATTCAAATCAAACCCTCACACATATATTGACACACACCTTAAACTACAAAACATGAATATAAAAAAAAAGAAGAAAAGAGCAAAAACCAACCACCACCAACAACAAAATTGAAAGATTAACACTCAGTCATTCACATACACACATAAACAGAAAATGACAAATAAAAGAAGAAACAGACAAAGAAAAAAAATCAGAGAGGATGCAGATCAAACTCTCGCATACACATTCATGCAAAAAGGAAAAATATTTTAAAAATAGATGAGCAAGCAAAATTTTTTTCCTCTTTTAATTTTAATTTTAAAATTGTGGGGTACAATTCAGGGTGAGGTATATAAATATTCATTGTGCAGGTACCCTTGTTTATGAGGTGTGCCTCCAACCCCAGGCAGATATTAACTACTGTCAATCCCACCTCTCTGCCCTCCCCGTAGTTTCCTGCTACTGTCAATCCTTTTCTCATAGTATTATGGTAGCTGTTCTAGGTCCACTTATGAGTGAGGACATGTGATATTCAGCTCTTCAAACAAAGATTTTTTTTAATTTTTAAAAATAAAAATTAAATAAAGAGAAAAAATCTGCACTGTTGTGGCAGGTTCTGTAATTGCTCCTCTAATCAGGTCTGTCTTGCAGAGCCACCTCTTTCATTCTCTCCTTAGAGTCTGGATCAGGGAAGGAGGAGGGGCAGTGGAGGTGGGTGGGATTGCAATCCTCCTCTCCCACTTTCCTATGGTCAGGAGGTACAGGATTGTATGTACTTGCAGGGGGTGGCCCAGCCAGGCCTATCGCAGAATGTAGTTCTCCTATTGTGACTGACATCTGAGCTCCGCCTGGGTTTGTCCCTCTCAGTTGTGACCCAGCTATGTGGGTCTGACATTCAGAGGATTGCTGGGGAGGAGGGGGTTTGGGTTAGCCCTGGACTCACCACTGATCTCTTTGGAGTCCTTTCTCATCCTTTTCTGGCCACATGCTTTGTCCTGAGGCTGGATCAGGGTAGGGGGTGGGGTTCCAGGAACTCAGCACTTACCAGGTCTCTCCAAAGTTTGTACTTTTAAGATATTCCTTCTGGGTCATGATCAGTCCCTGAGTAGTTGATCCACCAGTCACAGAGATCAGTTCTATTGCTCTGTGATGAGCAAGTTGGAGTACTTTCCTGCCCTGCCTTCAAGATGATGGTGGGATGCCTCTCTTCCTCTTCTGTGGAACTTTGCCTCTGGACTCTCTCCATGGTGCCTGCTGCCAGTGCCCTGCCAGTTGCTGAAGTAGTGAGGCAAAGCCTGGAGTCAGAAGTCTCTCCTGCCATGGTGAAGGAGATCCTGGAGCAATAGTCTTTCCCTGCCAATTTTCACAGAAAAACTTTTCCATTAAAAAAAATGGCGCTCAGCTTCTGTGACCTGGGAAGAGCCAGAGACCAAGCAGAGAAGCTGTAGCACCAGCTATTGTGCCAGGGGCCTGGCCACTTGCTTGAGCCCCCACTTAGACCATCTCAGCATTTTCTTCCCAGAAAAGGTTTTTTAACTAAAAAATGAAAAAGTAAATAGTCCTTGGCTTCTGCATCCTGGGAATCACTAGGTTCCAAGCCCAGCAGCTGTGGCACCAGCCACTGCACTAGGATAGCCCTGACTAGTAGCTCCTTAGCCCTTACTCAGTCAGCTACTTACATGCCCACTCACTCACCAGCAAATACATGAAATTTTCTCCTCCCCTCAAAAATTTTTTTAACAGCCTTTTCTTTTGAGCTGTTAGTTTACAAAATTGGGTAAAATAAAGATTGCCCTTATATCTCTGCCTAATAGCTCTAAAATTTAATACTATTTATAATCCCACTAGGTCCGATCTAGTTCCATGCCAATGGACCTTCCCAGGAGCTATCACAGAAGAAGTGGGCCAATTTTGAGGAATGAAATTAGTTCAGAGCCTCCAAATCAAGGATGGTCTCAAACATGCCTCCTGGACCATTCATTTATTCATTCTATTTACAAAGAATTTCCTAGTTCCCATAGAATAAAAGGGAAATCATGGGAGGATATGAAGATGTCTGATGACAAAGTCTTCTGGGTAAATTAACTCTCAGTTATAAGATTTATGCAGATAGATATTTTAAGTCTCTAAATTTTTGCTTAATGGTTTTAACAAAATGTTTTTTTTATAGCTAAGGATTATAATTGCCCAATGCATAGAAATGTAAATATGAGAGAGGACACCAACACATTCAGAATTTATTTATTTAAAAATTTGAATATTTTCTTATATGAGTGCACTTCAGTTACTTTAAAAACTGTCTCCATTTGCTAAAATACTCCTATCTAGACACTTTATCCACTGTTCAAAAGAGTTTTGAATTGTCAATTTTAAAGCCTTTTAGTGCTTCTGTTTTTTGTTTCACCTATTCCACATGGGCAAAACATTTTGCTTTGAGGTCTTTTTTCATCAAAGGAAACAACCAAAAAATATCAGGAGTGTGGAGCACAGGTTCATGCTGTTTTTGGTCAAAACTGCTGAACACTCACCATGGTGTAGGTAGGTGCTTTGTCATGGTGGAAGAACCAGTCACCTGTTTTCCACAACTCAGGACTTTTTTTCCCTGCAAAATCATAATGCGACCTTCTCCAAACTTCCAGATAAAAATTTGGTTGACCATTCTGTTGCAGCTGTGCTGCGCTGCATTGTCAGCCTGGAACCCACCTTGGGTTGAAGGATGAGTCCAAGGGCACATGGGTGTCCTGAGACCCATGTGGTGACCTAGGACATTATGGCATCCTGGAACTCAGGGTGTCCCCGACAGTCAGGGAGCCCAAGGAGTGTTACAGCTCTTGGGTTTTGCTTGGAGAATTCCCTTCCTGTTGGTGACCAGCACTGACCAAGGGTGGGTTAGGATCCGCACCGGAGAATCTGGACAGCGAGAAGAGACCACTCGGAGGCAGTTCTTCTGGGAACAGTCTGATTAGGACTGGAGCCAAATTTTATTCGGACTCCTTCG
>NW_007219404.1:0-6943 GCF_000164805.1 Carlito syrichta | reverse complement strand
TCCATGAAGATGGAATATTTTTACATTTGTTTGTGTCTCCTTGGAATCATTTGAGCAATGTTTTGTAGTCATCATTGTGAAAGTCTTTCACTTCTCTGGTTCTGAAGATCGCAGAGGTATTTCATTTTTTGTGTGTGACTATTGTGAATGGGATTGTGCTTTTTTATTTGGGTCACTGCCTGCTTGTTTTTGGTGTATAGCAATGCAACTGTCTTTCACACATTTATTTTGAACACTGAGACTTTGCCAAAGTCCTTTATCAGTGCAAGCAGGTTTTTGACAGATTCTCTTGGATTTTCAAAGTATAGTATCATATCAGCAGCAAAGAGGGATAAATTGACTTCTTCTTTTCCTGTTTGGATACCTCTGATTTCCTTCTCTTGTCTAATTGTCCTAACTAGGTCTTTCAATAGAATGTTGAGCAAGTAGGATGTGAGGGGGCAGCCTTGTCTTGTTCCAGTTTTTAGGGGAAATTTTTCCAGTTTCTGTTCATTTGACAATATGTTAGCTGTGGGTTTACTGTAAATGGCACTTACTATTTTGAGATATGTTCCTTCTATACCTAGGTGTTTGAGAGTTTTTAAGTAGAAGGGATGCTGGATTTTATCAAAAGTGTTTTCTCATCTAGAGATAATCATGTGGTTCTTATTTTTACAGATCTGTTGATGTATTTAATTACATTTATAGTATTGCAAATGCTGAACCAGCCCTCCATCTAGGGATAAAGCCGACTTGGTCATAGTGAATGATCTTTAAGATGTTTTTTGGGATTTGATTTGCTAGAATCTTATTGGGGAATTTTGCATTTATGTTCATTAGGAATATTGGCCTGTAGTTCTCTTTTTTTGGTTTGATCTTTGCCCAGTTTATTATCAGTGTGATGTTAGCTTTATAAAATGATTTTGGGAGAATTCCATCCTTCTCAATTGCCTGGAACACTTTCAATAGGATTGGTATCAGCTCCTCCTCATAAGTTTTGTAGAATTCTACTCAAAAGCCATCCAGTTCAGTGCTTTTTTTTTATAGTAGTAGTAGTAGTTTTCGTATGACAGAGTAAATTTCCTGGATTATAATTGGTCTATTTGGTGTCTCAATGTCTTCTTGTTTCAACCTGGGGAGGTTGTATGATGTCAGAAAGTCCTCCATTTCATTTAGGTTATCAAGATTGTTTCCATATAGGTGTACTTAGTAATCTCTCATAATCTTTTTTATATCTTTGGGGTCAATTGTGATTTGATCTTTTGTATTTCTGATTTTTTTTTCCTCTTTTTTATCATTCTGGCTAGGGGTCCATCAAACTTATTAATTCTTTCAAAGAACCAGTTTTTTGTTGATGTTTTCTATGATATTTTTGTCTTCTATATTCTGTATTTGTGCTTTTATTTTTGTGATTTGGATTCTTCTGCTAAAGTTGTTGTTTTAGTGGTATGCTCTTTCCAGCTCCATTAGGTGATTTGTTAGGCTCTCAATTGTGATCTTTCTGTTTTCTTGATTTGTGCTCATAAAGATATAAATTTCCCTCTTAGAACTGCTACATGACATCCCAGAGATTTTGGTCAGATGTTTCTTCATTTTTATTTGTCTCCAGGAATCTTTCAATTTCTTCTTTGATTTCAGTGTTGACCCAGTATTTGTTCAGCATCATTCTGTTTAGTGTCCATGTCTTTGTGGGCTTTGGGGAAATTTTGTTGGTGTTGATATTTATTTTTATTCCACTGTGATCTAAGAATGTGCATGATAAGATTTCAACCTTATGTAATTTGTTTATGTTTGATTTATGACCAAGGATGTGAGTGACATTGGAGTACATTCCATGTGGTGTTGAGTAGAATGTTATTCTGTGGTTGTTGCTTGAAATAATCTTCAGATATCTATTAAGTTCACTTGGTCGAGTGTCAAGTTTAGGTTCTGGGTCTCCTTGTTGATTTTTCACCTCGATGATCTGTCTAGGCTGTTACTGGGGTATTCAAGTCACCTGCTATGTTAGTGTTAGAGTGAATATCTTTTTTTTAGTTTACTTAGTAGTTGCTTTATAAATGCTGGTGCTCCCATGTTGGGTGCATATATGTTTAGGATGGATATTTCTTATTGATGAATTGAACCTTTTATCATTATGTAGTGTTGTTTTGTATCTTTTAAAATTTTTAATAGCTTAAATGTTGCTTTGTCTGATATTAAGGTTTCAAATCCTGCCTTCTTTTTTGCTCCATTTTCTTGGAAACTCATTTTCTATCCTTTAACTTTGAGTCTGTGTGTGTCCCTTGTAGTGAGATGAGTCTCTGAATGCAGCAAATAATTGGGTCATTCTTTCTCATCCAGTTTGTCAGTCTGTGTCTTTTCAGTGGTGCATTTAATCCACTAACTTTCAGGCTGATTATTGAAATGTGATTATTTATTCCTGTTATGAGAATCTTATGATGTTTTTTCTTTGCTTGCTTTCGTTTGACCTTGGGCCTCATGCATGTGTGTGTTTTCAAACTTTTTGTTGCACTGTATTCTCTGTTGATTCTGTGCTCTGCTGTTCTCTTGGGAAGTGTGTGGCCATTCCTTTTTTCTTTCTTCTGTGCTTGATACATTTTTAAGTGTCTCCTGCAGAGCTGGACTGAAAGCTGTATAATCTCGCAGGGATTAGATGCCTGAGAGGGATTTTAATTCTCCACTACTGATGAAACTGAGTTTGGCTGTATAGAAAATTCTTGGATGAAATTGTTTATCATTGAAGACGTTGACCATAGGGTTCCAGTCCTTTCTTGCTTGTAGTGTTTCTGCTGATAGGACTGCTGCTACTCTGATTGGTTTTCACTGGTAGGTAGTCTGACCTTTCTCTCTTACTGCCTTTAGGATTTTTGTGTGTGTGTGTGCCTACTTTGTGTAGGCAATTTACTGTGTGACTAGTGGCTGGTCTTCTCATTTGATATCTTATGGGGGTTCTCTGTATCTCTTGTGCTTGGCTGGTCACATCTCCAGTGAGATGGGAAAAGTTTTCTTGGATTGCCTTCTGGAATACTTGCTCCAAGTTATTCTCCATTTCTCTTTCTTTTCGTGGGATAACAATTAAGCATCAGTTTAGCCTTTTGATATAATCACATCTCTCTTAGGCTATGTTCTTTCTTTCTGAGTCTTCTTTCTATCTTTTTTACTGATGGGCTTAATTCCTCTTCTGGTCTTTAAGTTTTGAGATTCTTTCTTCAGCTAGAGTAATTTTTCTTTCCATGCTTATCTTGTTATTTTTTTCCCGGATGAATTTTTTTATTGCCAAAATCTCTGTTACAAGTTCTTTCAGTGCTGCAACTTGTCTTCCTTGAGTCCTATTCACTTTTTCCATCCATTGCCAAAACCTATCATATTCTGGGACCAGTCTTTGGTTGGTTACTTCCATTGTTTGGGCATAAAGGTCTGATTTTTCAGGAATTTTGTCTTTGGTCTACTTGAAATTGCCTGTGGTCTTCCTTTGGTTTTTCCTTATTTGTGACAGACCTCTTCTTTTTCTCTTTAGTTCTGTTATTCAGTGTCAGTGGAAGAGACTTTCCCTTCTGGTGTTTGCTCAGTCCTCTATTCTTCCCAGATTGGGGCTCTAGATTTGTTATATTTTTAAGTAAGATCGTAGATGGGAAGCTTTTCTGTTTCTTGTAGTTTTTGAAATTCAAATAATGTAGGGGATGGGGCACTAGGATTCAGAAACTACTTGCAAATTACAATGTTCACTTATTGTGGTATGTGTTCCCTGAGATCTACTTCCCACCACCACTCTATATGATGATGGAAAGCAGAAACCACTGCAAAAAATAATTGAACACACACACATACAGGCATATATACACACACACACACACCCAAAGCAAACTGTAATATCAGCTAAGTGTAACAAAACAAACAACAACAAAAACCCCAAGAAAACAACACACACACATGCCTAGTACAAAATAAATAGAGAAGAGCAAACAGAATGACCAGGAATAAAAGGAATTCAAATCAAACCCTCACACATATATTGACACACACCTTAAACTACAAAACATGAATATAAAAAAAAAGAAGAAAAGAGCAAAAACCAACCACCACCAACAACAAAATTGAAAGATTAACACTCAGTCATTCACATACACACATAAACAGAAAATGACAAATAAAAGAAGAAACAGACAAAGAAAAAAAATCAGAGAGGATGCAGATCAAACTCTCGCATACACATTCATGCAAAAAGGAAAAATATTTTAAAAATAGATGAGCAAGCAAAATTTTTTTCCTCTTTTAATTTTAATTTTAAAATTGTGGGGTACAATTCAGGGTGAGGTATATAAATATTCATTGTGCAGGTACCCTTGTTTATGAGGTGTGCCTCCAACCCCAGGCAGATATTAACTACTGTCAATCCCACCTCTCTGCCCTCCCCGTAGTTTCCTGCTACTGTCAATCCTTTTCTCATAGTATTATGGTAGCTGTTCTAGGTCCACTTATGAGTGAGGACATGTGATATTCAGCTCTTCAAACAAAGATTTTTTTTAATTTTTAAAAATAAAAATTAAATAAAGAGAAAAAATCTGCACTGTTGTGGCAGGTTCTGTAATTGCTCCTCTAATCAGGTCTGTCTTGCAGAGCCACCTCTTTCATTCTCTCCTTAGAGTCTGGATCAGGGAAGGAGGAGGGGCAGTGGAGGTGGGTGGGATTGCAATCCTCCTCTCCCACTTTCCTATGGTCAGGAGGTACAGGATTGTATGTACTTGCAGGGGGTGGCCCAGCCAGGCCTATCGCAGAATGTAGTTCTCCTATTGTGACTGACATCTGAGCTCCGCCTGGGTTTGTCCCTCTCAGTTGTGACCCAGCTATGTGGGTCTGACATTCAGAGGATTGCTGGGGAGGAGGGGGTTTGGGTTAGCCCTGGACTCACCACTGATCTCTTTGGAGTCCTTTCTCATCCTTTTCTGGCCACATGCTTTGTCCTGAGGCTGGATCAGGGTAGGGGGTGGGGTTCCAGGAACTCAGCACTTACCAGGTCTCTCCAAAGTTTGTACTTTTAAGATATTCCTTCTGGGTCATGATCAGTCCCTGAGTAGTTGATCCACCAGTCACAGAGATCAGTTCTATTGCTCTGTGATGAGCAAGTTGGAGTACTTTCCTGCCCTGCCTTCAAGATGATGGTGGGATGCCTCTCTTCCTCTTCTGTGGAACTTTGCCTCTGGACTCTCTCCATGGTGCCTGCTGCCAGTGCCCTGCCAGTTGCTGAAGTAGTGAGGCAAAGCCTGGAGTCAGAAGTCTCTCCTGCCATGGTGAAGGAGATCCTGGAGCAATAGTCTTTCCCTGCCAATTTTCACAGAAAAACTTTTCCATTAAAAAAAATGGCGCTCAGCTTCTGTGACCTGGGAAGAGCCAGAGACCAAGCAGAGAAGCTGTAGCACCAGCTATTGTGCCAGGGGCCTGGCCACTTGCTTGAGCCCCCACTTAGACCATCTCAGCATTTTCTTCCCAGAAAAGGTTTTTTAACTAAAAAATGAAAAAGTAAATAGTCCTTGGCTTCTGCATCCTGGGAATCACTAGGTTCCAAGCCCAGCAGCTGTGGCACCAGCCACTGCACTAGGATAGCCCTGACTAGTAGCTCCTTAGCCCTTACTCAGTCAGCTACTTACATGCCCACTCACTCACCAGCAAATACATGAAATTTTCTCCTCCCCTCAAAAATTTTTTTAACAGCCTTTTCTTTTGAGCTGTTAGTTTACAAAATTGGGTAAAATAAAGATTGCCCTTATATCTCTGCCTAATAGCTCTAAAATTTAATACTATTTATAATCCCACTAGGTCCGATCTAGTTCCATGCCAATGGACCTTCCCAGGAGCTATCACAGAAGAAGTGGGCCAATTTTGAGGAATGAAATTAGTTCAGAGCCTCCAAATCAAGGATGGTCTCAAACATGCCTCCTGGACCATTCATTTATTCATTCTATTTACAAAGAATTTCCTAGTTCCCATAGAATAAAAGGGAAATCATGGGAGGATATGAAGATGTCTGATGACAAAGTCTTCTGGGTAAATTAACTCTCAGTTATAAGATTTATGCAGATAGATATTTTAAGTCTCTAAATTTTTGCTTAATGGTTTTAACAAAATGTTTTTTTTATAGCTAAGGATTATAATTGCCCAATGCATAGAAATGTAAATATGAGAGAGGACACCAACACATTCAGAATTTATTTATTTAAAAATTTGAATATTTTCTTATATGAGTGCACTTCAGTTACTTTAAAAACTGTCTCCATTTGCTAAAATACTCCTATCTAGACACTTTATCCACTGTTCAAAAGAGTTTTGAATTGTCAATTTTAAAGCCTTTTAGTGCTTCTGTTTTTTGTTTCACCTATTCCACATGGGCAAAACATTTTGCTTTGAGGTCTTTTTTCATCAAAGGAAACAACCAAAAAATATCAGGAGTGTGGAGCACAGGTTCATGCTGTTTTTGGTCAAAACTGCTGAACACTCACCATGGTGTAGGTAGGTGCTTTGTCATGGTGGAAGAACCAGTCACCTGTTTTCCACAACTCAGGACTTTTTTTCCCTGCAAAATCATAATGCGACCTTCTCCAAACTTCCAGATAAAAATTTGGTTGACCATTCTGTTGCAGCTGTGCTGCGCTGCATTGTCAGCCTGGAACCCACCTTGGGTTGAAGGATGAGTCCAAGGGCACATGGGTGTCCTGAGACCCATGTGGTGACCTAGGACATTATGGCATCCTGGAACTCAGGGTGTCCCCGACAGTCAGGGAGCCCAAGGAGTGTTACAGCTCTTGGGTTTTGCTTGGAGAATTCCCTTCCTGTTGGTGACCAGCACTGACCAAGGGTGGGTTAGGATCCGCACCGGAGAATCTGGACAGCGAGAAGAGACCACTCGGAGGCAGTTCTTCTGGGAACAGTCTGATTAGGACTGGAGCCAAATTTTATTCGGACTCCTTCG
>NW_007219403.1:0-10679 GCF_000164805.1 Carlito syrichta | reverse complement strand
CACTTTCTCTGCCTTTTCTGTCTCTGCCTGCCCTGAGACAGCAAGACAAACCCTTCCTTTTCCTTCTCTTCAGCCTGTTCAGTGTGAAGTCGATGAAGATGAAGACCTTAATGATGATCTGCTTCCACTTAATGGGTAGTAAATTTATCTCCTCTTTCTTATAATTTTCTTCATAATATTTATCATTTCTCTAGCTTACATTATTATAAGAATACAGTTTATAATACATATAACATGCAAAATATGTGTCAGTTGACTGTTTATGTGATGGGTAAGGCTTTGGTCAAAAGTAGGCTATTAGTAGTTACATTTTGGGGGGAGTCAGAAGTTATACATGAATTTTTCCCTGCATGCAGAGTTGGCTACCCTGACTCCCATGCTGTTACAGGTCAACTATATTTACTTTTTGCTTCCAATTATGTCTAAATCAACAGTGTAATCTTAGGGCAAGTACCATAATTAATTAATTCATCCAATCTGCATTTACTGCACACTACTAGCTGCCAGCCTCTGCATGGGGCAGTGGGGATTCAGGGAGAAATGATATTCAGACTCTTCCTTGATAAGCTCATTGTCTGGCAGGTGAGACAAGGGGGGTTCTCATGGCACTGAGGGCAGGTGCTCCTTGGAGGCTGAATTCAGAGCACAGCAACAACTCTACCTAGGAGATGAGGGCTGTGGGAATAAGGGATAAAGACGTTTTATTTTCCATTTGTTTTAATTTTTAAAATTTCAATAGCTTAGGGGTACAAATGTTTTTTGGTTACATAACTGCTGTGTAAAATGGTGATGAAGTCTGGGGTTTAAGTGTACCTGTCACCCCCATTGGTGCACTTTTTAGCCAATAGATAATTTTTCTTCTTTTCTGTGTAATTTTTCATTCCTTCCGGCTTCCAGCCTCCCCTTTCTGAGTCTCCAGAGTCCTTTATGGAATCTTATATGCCTTTGCAGACCATTAGCTTAGCTCCCACTTATAAGTGAGAACATGTGATATTTAGTTTTCCATTCCTGCATTACTTCACTTAGGATAATGGTCTCCAATTCCAATGTTGCTGCAAAATACATTATTTCATTCTTTCTTATGGCAGAATAGTATTTTATGATGTGTACATGACACATTTTCATGATTCACTAATCAATTGATGGGCATTTTTGTTAATTCCACATCTTTACAATTGTGCAGTGATAAACATGCTAGAGCAGGTATCTTTTTTGTATTACGACCTCTGTTCTTTGAGTAAATACCAAGTAGTGGGATTCCTGGATCAAATGATAGATCTCCTTTTAGTTCTCTGAGAAATCTCTATACTGACTTCCATAAAGGTTGTACTAACTCACATTTCCACCAACAGTGTATAATCGTTGCTAGGGATATTTTCACAAGGATATTTATAGAGTTGGGTAGTGGCAGAGATGGCCAAGGGCAGGCTGGGAAGAGATCTTGGAGGCCCCAAATATCTGGTTGGGGATTTAGACTGTGACATAATGCTAAGCTTAAGGCTTTAAGAATATTGATAGAAATTATGTTCTAAAAATGTAACAGGGTTCATTTCTTAAAACAGTTTGTGCTATCTATACTGAATTCCAGGCACTGTACTTGGGTTTGGGTAAAGGTTTGTGAGTAAAAGAGACTTTTTCACTGCCCACATAACCCTTCAGTGGTGTGATTAGAAATCTCTGTGGGTGGCAGTATGACCTATAATGAAGAATATGCATGAAATGTTTCAGTACTCAATGTCAAGAGAATGGTTAAGTCATTTGGGGACGTAATATTATGAAATGTTACTTGTCATTAAAAGTAATGCTTGTTGGCTGGGCTCAGTGGCTCAACCTGTAAACTCACACTTTGAGAAACCGAGGTGAGTGAATTGTCTGAGCCCACAGGTTTGAGACCCACCTAGGCAACTGGGCGAGACCTCATATCTACAATAAGTCAAAAATTAGCCGGGCATGGTAGTGTGCACCTGTAGTTCCAGCTACTTGGAAGGCTGAGGCAGAAGAATTACCAGAGTTCAGCAGGTCAAGGCTGCGGTGGCTGGGAGTATGTCACCACACTCCAGTCTGGGTGACAGAGTGAGACTCCAACTCAAAAAAAAAATAATGCTCATTGATAATTTTGATAGGAGTGGTTCATGATTTAAGTGCAAAAGCAGGTTGCATATGAACTGAAAAAACTTACTGCTGGAAATCATACCAGTGATTTTATGGGTTGGTGGAATTATGAATGATTTTCATTTTCTTATGTGCACGTTTCCATATTTTCTATGTAGAAGAATGCTTTCTACAATAAGCATGTGCTATAACAGCAAAAAAAAATAGTTAAAAACATTTTAGGAATATTTCCTACAATGAGCATATATTGTAACATAGTAAAAACAATTGTTTAAAATATTGTTCTAAGGAAGCTAAACTCTGAGTTTACCCTAAAATATTTTTTTAGGATTTTCAGACAGCTAGGATGATGAGTAAATAGAGTATTATCTTAGCACTTCAGATTTTCTGCAGCTTTTGGTTAAAATAATAATAAAACATCCTCTCCTGTCCCAGCATATTTAGCTGCTTGTAATGTTGCAGGAGCCTGCAGACGCTCAGTGTTTCTTCATCTCCACTGTTGAGAGTGGCCACTGAAGCCAAGAAAATTGATCTCCAGGTTTCCCACACTCCAGATGGCCTTCTGACAAAAAGAAAACATTGCCTCAGCCACAGTATACCTCCTACTCAATTAGATTCCCTCCTCCTACCCTGAATTGGCTGAAGGGGCTGCTTTATTTTTAGATCACCACTTTAATTGGAGGCGTGCCTTTGGTCAGGCTATCAGCCTTCATGGTGTTTTGGGTTTGCATAATTTTTAGGTCCATGGCATCTATAGCAACTGCTGGAATCAGTTGGGAACACCCTGAGGCTTATCTGAGCCAGTGGGAAGAAGGAGGGTTGGTATATACATTTGCAAGCCCTCCTTCAGAGACCCTCACTCTTTTTAGCAGGTGGGCTCTTCTTTGCCACCATGTAAGGAGCCTGGGTGACTGCCAGTGGGTGGTAAGACAGGAGCAAATATTGACACTCATAGCAATTAAGATAAGTTTCCATGGTGTTGGCCATTTGTAAAGGGGAAAAGCACTAACATTTATGGAGTTCTTGCTAAGTGCTCAACACTCGATATGGTCCAGTCATCACACTGTCCCTAGGAGAGACAATCATCACACCGTCCCTAGGAGGTCATAGTTTTCATTCCCTCATTACTGAGGAGGAAATAAAAGCTGAAAAAATAAGAAACCTTCCAAAGTCTTAATCATAGTTGGGATTTGAACCCCAGTCGGTCCAGTTCTAAATATCTTGTTTCCTTCTGTTTTGAATGCTGTTTCATAAATGCAAAATCTTGTTTATTTAAATTTACTTTCTTGTCCGTGGCATTTTTATTGTGGGTTGGAAAAGGGAACATAAAAACTTCTGGTCACTAACTAAGGAATCCTGCCCGATTTCTGCCCTAAGTTGTGGACATGCTCTATCAATGTTTATTGAATGAATGAATGATATTCTTCAAATGCATATGCTTTGAAAATAATACAAATGACATTTCTTGTTCTTACTTGTAATTAGGTCACTCTTTGTTGACAGTTTGTGACATTTAAATGAATCCATCCAACTCCTCTCTTGTTCAAGAGGACACATTAGCTTCATCAAGAAGAATGCTGTTTCAGCGGAAATGTCTGCACTCACAAGGAAAGTGTCCCTGTTTGCTCCCTGGCAGATTGCCAATCTTATCATGCATCCTTTCTCTCACTCACATGTTGTCCTTGGGCACTGGAGTGTAACTAAGAGGTAGCGGTCAGGCGGTGGAGCTCTTTTCATGAAGTGGCATGTGAATCTCAGTCTCTAACTTGGGTGACTTCAGTCAGACTCTTTCCAGAGGAGACATGTTTATAGTTTCTGAAGGATTTACAAGGTGAACCCTCAAAATGGGACCCTGGTAACTCACTCAGTAGTCACACCAACATGCAATTTAGATGCTTCTCCACTTGTTGAGTAAGGAGGGGATTGTCATAGTTAGTTATTGCTGCATAGCAAAGCACCCCCAAATGCAGTGACTTAAAACAGCAAACTTTTATTATTGACTTTGTGTCTATACATCAGCTGGGCAGTTCTGCTAGTCTGGGATAGGCTTAGATAAACTCAAGGTGGTTTGTTTATGTTTCTGAAGGCAGCTGGTGGGTCTTTTAGGTCCTGGCTGGTCTAGGATGGCATTAGCTGGGATAAATCATCTCCGCTCCACTAACTGGCTAGCCTGTACTTGGTCACAGATGGTGGCAGGGTTCTGAGAGAAAAGACATAATCTGAGAGAAAAAACAAAGCCCCCCTGAGGCCTACATTTGAAACCAACATGACATCACTCCCATTATATTTTATTGGCCCAATCAAGTCTCCAAATCATCCCAGATGCAAGTAGATAGAAACAGACTGAATCCCTTGATGGGAGGAGCGTAAAAGGTGTGTGGTGGGAAGCAGTTGAAAAGATGGGTGGCAAGGTGAGTGATTTGGAGCAGAGAGGGTTGCTGTGCTTACAGTAGTGCAGGGGGAGGAAACAGGGAGTTGGGACTGACATGTTTTGTTTATGAAACAGGAGAACCTTGGGAACAAGGTCACCCTGAGACTAATCACCACCTCAGTGTATCTTCTGGCAGAGGACAAGAGCTATTTCCCTAGTTACAGATTTCACCATAAGAAACAGAGAATGAGTAGATGTGCTGTCTCAGGAGTTTTATCACGAGTATGTGGTATGTGTATGCGTGTGCTAAGTATTTTAAATACATCTCATGACCACATGCTTGCAATGTTCAAGTTACTTCTCCCGTTAATTCTGCAAGGAAGTACTGCCACCTCAGTTTATAGACAAGAAGACTGAGACTTCTCAAAGCGAAATAACTCACAGAAGGTCACCATCACTAGATGATGGGCCAGAATTACAACCATCATCTTCTAAAGCCAAATACCATGCCCTCTTTCTGTTTCCCAGCTGCTGTCCCTTTTATGAACTGGTTTCTTATCAGGAGGGTAGTTGTGTACCCCAATGACTCAATATTGTAGAGTGATGGACAACACACCCTTGTCTTGATGTGATTCTGGAACCCAGGGCAACAAAATGCTCTCAGTTTCAGCATCTACAGGAATATATTGATCAACTCCTGTGAGGAAAGAGGGTGTATTAGTTTCTTATTGTTGCTGTAGAAAATTACCACCACCAGTGGCTTAAAACAATACAAACTTATTTTCTTGCAATTCTGTAGGTTGACTCTACAGTGGATTCACAAGGCTAATAGCAAGGGGTCAGCAGGATTATTTTTTCCAGTGGTTCTAAGGGAGACTCTATTTCTTGCCTTTTCCAGCTTCTTCAGGTGGCCACATTCCTTGGCACATGCATCCTTCTGTCTTCAAAGCCAGCAATGACTGAGTACTTCTTACATTGCAAATCTCTGACTCAGGCTCTTAAGACCACATTGGATCCACTCAGATAATCCTGGAAAATCTCCTCCTTTCAAGGTCAGTTGATTGGCAGCCTCAAGCCTGTCTGTAACCTTAATTCCATGTTGCCATGCAATGTAACATCTTAGGTTGCAGGAAATAGAACCTGGGTGTCTCTGGGGGCTTTATTCTGCCCACTGTAGAAAGATGATGCGAAACCGGGAGACACAAATGAAATAGGGCCTTTACTGATATGTGTGTGTGTGTGTGTGTGTGTGTGTGTGTGTTACTGTATGTGTACACACACATGAATGTCTTCACAGCTGAGGGAGAGGCCAGTTGTGAAAAGTAGTATGTCAGGATTACACCTAAGAGTCAGAGGAAGCACCAGGAGGAGGATTGCTTCAAAGGAAGGGGGTAGTAGAGACAGGCTTTGTGGTGCAGATGGTCTGTTTACTTGGCCTTGAAGGACAGACAGAATCTCAAAGAGCAAATTTGGTTGGGAGAATATCTTTGACAAAAGGAATCCTGCAGAAGCACAGTTCCTATTCAAGGATGAATGTCCTGCTGGAAATGTGTATGTGACCGTCAGCTGCCCACAGCAACAGCAGTCACAGGGATGAAAGGAACCCCTTTTCTGCTTATGAGTTTCTATGTTTCCAAGAAGGGCCTGTCCAAGCCCGAGTTGGCAGCTACCACCCAACACCAGGAAATTGTAGTTCTGCTGAAACCGACGCCAGCGGCATCCAGGTAACTAGTCTTCTGAAGAAGCCAGAAATCTGGATCTTTATGTGAAATGCTCAGATTTTAAAAGCTTATGTTTAATCGTGTTATTTTTTATAACACTGAAAAGGCCACTAGAAATCAAAGGGTCTCTATTTGTAAACTGTGAAGTGACGCGCAGAGAGGTTGAATGACTTGCCACAGCCACATGGCTGAGAAGTGAAAAAACAATTGTAGTCAGCAGTCCCTGCCTCTTGCCATTGTGCTGCAAATCACACAGGCATCTGCTGAGAGGTGGACCTGCTCCTGTGCCTGGGCCACTGGAGGTGTTGAAACCGGGGGAGGTGGCCATTAGTCAGAGAAGTAGTCCTGGAGGAGCGTTGCTTGCAAAAAGACAGGATTTCCATCTCTCTTTTTATTTTTCAGAGAAAAGAGTCTCACAGGCTGTAGTGTGGCGGTGTGATCATAGCTCACTGCAGCCTTGAACTCCTGGTCTCTAGGGTCCTCCCAGCTCAGCCTCCCTATTAGTTGGGATGACAGGCTAATTTTTATTTATTTATTTTTTTGGAGACAGGGTCTTGCTGTGTTGTCCAGACTGGTGTCAAACTCCAGGCCTCCAGTGATCTTCCCGCCCCATCCTCCCAAGTCCCTGGGATTACGGGCATGAGCCACTGTGCCTGGCTCTCAAGGAACAAAATTTATTTCAACCTGAGATGCTGTCATTGCAGGAAAATTTGGGACACACAGAACTTCCTGGGAGGGTCTGCTCTGTGTCACAGCATGAGGTCTGACGCAGTGCTTTAGGAGTGTAATTACTGCAGTTGCTTCTCTGAAAGAGAGGGAGAGAGGAAAGAAAAAAGGAAGAGAGGGAAGAAGCAGGAGAAGGAGAAGAAAAAAAAAAGCTGAAAATTACCTCTTTTGTCAATAATGAAAGAAAAGGCATTTGACTCACAGGCAGGGGATGGGTAATTAAGACCCTCAATGATATGAAAGTTCGTTGGTAGTGCTGTTATTTTTTTCGAGTGGAGTGATAGAAATTATTGCTTTATCGTTCTTTCTGATACAATCAAAATTTTATTCCATCTTGTACCCCAATTACAGACTATAATGACTTAGGCTTCTGAAAGAGATTAAAAAAATTTCAAAGCATTTCTTTAATTTGTGTTTCCACCTTTTGGGGCTGAATAACAGGCTGTGCATTGATAAAACTGCAGTCACAATTCCCATTCTATGTTTATGGTAGATTTACATTCAGGACCATGGTTTTAAAGCAAATGCGTCTTATAAGTAACATTCCATTTTGTAATGTACATGACAAACCCAGGCCCTCAAGTAAGACAGGAGACTTCATTCATTCAGCAGATATTTATTAATAAAGTAACATTGCATGCTGACTTTCCAGAACTGTTCTGTTTTTCCAGTCCCCGCTTAAATTTGTGTCCTTTTTTATTCTCAGAAGGATACTGGCTCTAACAATAAGGTATAGAGTCACGCTGTTTATGGTCAGGCATTGCTCTTGTCCCACAGGTAAGGGGAAAACAAGGTAGACAGTTTCTGTTCTTTCCTGATATAACCACCTTGTAACTTTGTTACCCTCGACAAGTTACAGAATGACTGTGCCTCAGTTTCCTCATCTGTAAAATGAGGATTGTTGTGAGGATTTGATTATCTACCCCATACTAAGTGCACAACAGAGTCCCTGGGGCAGGAGAGCTAGATAAATGTTAGTAATTGGTGTTAGTATGTCTCCTGCATGGAGGGAAGTGTTCTGGCATGGCATGCTCATAGGAGAGGAGGGCATGCTAAGATATGTTATTGACCACAAGGGAGAAAGGGATGTGCGTAAAAAATGACACAAAAATGACAGAAAATACAAAGACATTTAAGAAAATATTTAAAGATTTGATATTGAGTACCCAGCATTTGTCTAGGCTGTTCAAGGACCCTTCCTGTGCAAAAAGGCATTTTAAAAATTCATTTGTTTATTTGTTAGATAACTTACATATTTTCTATGAAATAGCTTCAGGATCTGAACTGGGTTCTGGGTATTCACTGATGAACTAGAAGTAATCCCTGCCATTCAACAACTTGGAGGCCTGATGTAATTCAGACGAGATACTGAGCCTGTGTAAGAACAAAAGGTCTTCAGTTAAGCTTGGGGTTCAGGGATACCTTCTGTTATAAATTGAATTGTGCTTCTCCCACTTAATATGTTGAAATTCTAACCCCCAGCACCTCAGAATGTGACTGTATTTGGAGATAAGCCCTTAAAAGAGGTAATTAAGTTGAAGGATAGTCATTAGGGTGGGGTCTAATCCAATATAACTGGCATCCTTATAAAAAGAGAAATTTAGACACACACACACGCACATACACACACATGAAGAACATTGTATGAAGAAGAAGGCCGAGATTGAGATGATGCTTCTAACAAGCCAAAGTGTACCAAAGATTGCCAGCAAAGCACAGCAGCTAAGAAAGAGGCTGGAAACAGATGCTCTCTCAGGGCTTCCAGAAGGAACCAGCCCATCCTACACCTTGACCTAGAACTTCTAGCCTCCATAACTGTGAGACAGTGAATTCTGTGGTTTAAGCCACCCAGATTGTTGTACTTGTCCCAGCAGCCCTAGCAATACGAGACAACTTTCCAGAGGATACAGTGTGTGGGCAGGTGTTACTGGGAGAGTCAGGTGTATTTACACCAGAGGGATGCATTTCCCATGACTTGGCCAGCATCCTTGGGGGGTGGCTCCACTCCCTTGTCCTCAGAATCATTAGATGATCTGTCCCGTTCCTGAACTTGATTCCAGCCCAGTCACTTAATGTGCCTTCAAGACCTCAATGTCTTGTTGTCATAAGAGTGAAGCTCCACAGGCTTGTTCTGAAGGAGAAGTATGAATGTAGCTGCTCTCCAGAGCTAAGGGGTACTGAAGAAGCACAGCTTCAGATGAAGGAATGACATGAATCACAGACTTGAAGCGCTCAGAAAGAAGCTGCTACACTGTGTACCTTAACCATTTCAGATTTATTTTTTGTTTCTGCCATGAGTACCCTTTAGAAGCCATCATCCATTGACTGACTGTTTTGACCAAGCCAGAGGAGGAGCAGTGTTCCAATATACCATTCCCGCTCTCTACATTTGTGGGGGAAATTGTGAGGTCTCAGAGGTAGCCAAATAAAACTGACCCTTGCCATTAGCAGGGGATGTTGAGTCCCTCATTAATTTGAGGATTCATGAGTAAGAGCATAGTTTTGTTAAATACTGTTTTAAATGAAACAAGTCAAACAAACAGACGTGTAGAAATAATACAACATACTAGTGTACCCGGTTCCCAGCTTAAGAAACAAAGCATCATAAACACAGTTAAAGGCCTTCGTCTGCAACATCCAAATCCTTCTCCCCTCCAGAGTTTTCTTTGAGCCTTTCCATGCAGGTTTTTATTCTTTTGCCTAAAGTAGTATGTCCTATTTTAAACACTATCACAATGAAATTAGGTCAATTTGAGTCTTGTTTTTCCTCACTCGTCATTTTTGTTAATGTTTTGCATAGGGTGTCATTCATTTAATATAACTGCTGTGTGGTATTCCCTGTGATTATGCTATAATTTATTGACTCATGCCCTTACTGACAGTGGATGGAATCGTTCTTGTTTGAGTTTTCTTGTGCATATCCATGGGAGTTTCTGCAATGTACATGCCACAGGGTACAGTGAGATTGTTGGGCCATAGAGTTTGCCCATCTTGGAATTTATAAAATATTGACAAATTAGTCCATAGAGGGTTTATTTGTATTACCATCTGAAATTTTTGATTGTTTCTGTTTGCCCATAAATAATTAACACTTGGTGTAATCAGGCTTTAAATTTTTTTGCTAGTATGATGAGTATAAAATTGTATATCTCATTACGTCTTTTAGAAATTGCATTTCCTAAAATTAGTGAACATTTTGTCCACTCAGATTTCTCAAATGGCAAAGGATATTTTCCATTCATATTATTGCTAATTTTCCCCCAATAGGCTAAATTGTTGAGTAGTATCAATAATAGAGGACAGCCTTGTCTTATTCCGGACTTCAGTGGAAATGCTTCTACCATTTTAACATTCAGAATGATGCTTGTTGTAGGTTTTTGAGAGCTAACCATTGTCAAGTTAAGGATGTTCACTTTATTTTCAGTTTGCTAAGTGTTTCACAAAGCATTATGAATGGCTACTCATTTTAACTTTTAAAATAAAATATTGCATACATAAAAGTGCATGAGTCATAAGTATAGAGATGGATACATTTCCAGAAAGCAAACAGATCCATGTGGTCAGAAGCCAAGCCAAGAAGTGAATGTTAACAGTGACCCAGAAACCCCCTCCATGACCACCCCAGATCTTTTTCTCAAAGGTGATTATTTCCTTGAATTCTAACCACACAAATTAGTTTTGCCTGTTTTTGAACCTTACATAAATAGAATCATGGAGATATATATATATATTTTATATATATATATAAA
>NW_007219402.1:0-10680 GCF_000164805.1 Carlito syrichta | reverse complement strand
CACTTTCTCTGCCTTTTCTGTCTCTGCCTGCCCTGAGACAGCAAGACAAACCCTTCCTTTTCCTTCTCTTCAGCCTGTTCAGTGTGAAGTCGATGAAGATGAAGACCTTAATGATGATCTGCTTCCACTTAATGGGTAGTAAATTTATCTCCTCTTTCTTATAATTTTCTTCATAATATTTATCATTTCTCTAGCTTACATTATTATAAGAATACAGTTTATAATACATATAACATGCAAAATATGTGTCAGTTGACTGTTTATGTGATGGGTAAGGCTTTGGTCAAAAGTAGGCTATTAGTAGTTACATTTTGGGGGGAGTCAGAAGTTATACATGAATTTTTCCCTGCATGCAGAGTTGGCTACCCTGACTCCCATGCTGTTACAGGTCAACTATATTTACTTTTTGCTTCCAATTATGTCTAAATCAACAGTGTAATCTTAGGGCAAGTACCATAATTAATTAATTCATCCAATCTGCATTTACTGCACACTACTAGCTGCCAGCCTCTGCATGGGGCAGTGGGGATTCAGGGAGAAATGATATTCAGACTCTTCCTTGATAAGCTCATTGTCTGGCAGGTGAGACAAGGGGGGTTCTCATGGCACTGAGGGCAGGTGCTCCTTGGAGGCTGAATTCAGAGCACAGCAACAACTCTACCTAGGAGATGAGGGCTGTGGGAATAAGGGATAAAGACGTTTTATTTTCCATTTGTTTTAATTTTTAAAATTTCAATAGCTTAGGGGTACAAATGTTTTTTGGTTACATAACTGCTGTGTAAAATGGTGATGAAGTCTGGGGTTTAAGTGTACCTGTCACCCCCATTGGTGCACTTTTTAGCCAATAGATAATTTTTCTTCTTTTCTGTGTAATTTTTCATTCCTTCCGGCTTCCAGCCTCCCCTTTCTGAGTCTCCAGAGTCCTTTATGGAATCTTATATGCCTTTGCAGACCATTAGCTTAGCTCCCACTTATAAGTGAGAACATGTGATATTTAGTTTTCCATTCCTGCATTACTTCACTTAGGATAATGGTCTCCAATTCCAATGTTGCTGCAAAATACATTATTTCATTCTTTCTTATGGCAGAATAGTATTTTATGATGTGTACATGACACATTTTCATGATTCACTAATCAATTGATGGGCATTTTTGTTAATTCCACATCTTTACAATTGTGCAGTGATAAACATGCTAGAGCAGGTATCTTTTTTGTATTACGACCTCTGTTCTTTGAGTAAATACCAAGTAGTGGGATTCCTGGATCAAATGATAGATCTCCTTTTAGTTCTCTGAGAAATCTCTATACTGACTTCCATAAAGGTTGTACTAACTCACATTTCCACCAACAGTGTATAATCGTTGCTAGGGATATTTTCACAAGGATATTTATAGAGTTGGGTAGTGGCAGAGATGGCCAAGGGCAGGCTGGGAAGAGATCTTGGAGGCCCCAAATATCTGGTTGGGGATTTAGACTGTGACATAATGCTAAGCTTAAGGCTTTAAGAATATTGATAGAAATTATGTTCTAAAAATGTAACAGGGTTCATTTCTTAAAACAGTTTGTGCTATCTATACTGAATTCCAGGCACTGTACTTGGGTTTGGGTAAAGGTTTGTGAGTAAAAGAGACTTTTTCACTGCCCACATAACCCTTCAGTGGTGTGATTAGAAATCTCTGTGGGTGGCAGTATGACCTATAATGAAGAATATGCATGAAATGTTTCAGTACTCAATGTCAAGAGAATGGTTAAGTCATTTGGGGACGTAATATTATGAAATGTTACTTGTCATTAAAAGTAATGCTTGTTGGCTGGGCTCAGTGGCTCAACCTGTAAACTCACACTTTGAGAAACCGAGGTGAGTGAATTGTCTGAGCCCACAGGTTTGAGACCCACCTAGGCAACTGGGCGAGACCTCATATCTACAATAAGTCAAAAATTAGCCGGGCATGGTAGTGTGCACCTGTAGTTCCAGCTACTTGGAAGGCTGAGGCAGAAGAATTACCAGAGTTCAGCAGGTCAAGGCTGCGGTGGCTGGGAGTATGTCACCACACTCCAGTCTGGGTGACAGAGTGAGACTCCAACTCAAAAAAAAAATAATGCTCATTGATAATTTTGATAGGAGTGGTTCATGATTTAAGTGCAAAAGCAGGTTGCATATGAACTGAAAAAACTTACTGCTGGAAATCATACCAGTGATTTTATGGGTTGGTGGAATTATGAATGATTTTCATTTTCTTATGTGCACGTTTCCATATTTTCTATGTAGAAGAATGCTTTCTACAATAAGCATGTGCTATAACAGCAAAAAAAAATAGTTAAAAACATTTTAGGAATATTTCCTACAATGAGCATATATTGTAACATAGTAAAAACAATTGTTTAAAATATTGTTCTAAGGAAGCTAAACTCTGAGTTTACCCTAAAATATTTTTTTAGGATTTTCAGACAGCTAGGATGATGAGTAAATAGAGTATTATCTTAGCACTTCAGATTTTCTGCAGCTTTTGGTTAAAATAATAATAAAACATCCTCTCCTGTCCCAGCATATTTAGCTGCTTGTAATGTTGCAGGAGCCTGCAGACGCTCAGTGTTTCTTCATCTCCACTGTTGAGAGTGGCCACTGAAGCCAAGAAAATTGATCTCCAGGTTTCCCACACTCCAGATGGCCTTCTGACAAAAAGAAAACATTGCCTCAGCCACAGTATACCTCCTACTCAATTAGATTCCCTCCTCCTACCCTGAATTGGCTGAAGGGGCTGCTTTATTTTTAGATCACCACTTTAATTGGAGGCGTGCCTTTGGTCAGGCTATCAGCCTTCATGGTGTTTTGGGTTTGCATAATTTTTAGGTCCATGGCATCTATAGCAACTGCTGGAATCAGTTGGGAACACCCTGAGGCTTATCTGAGCCAGTGGGAAGAAGGAGGGTTGGTATATACATTTGCAAGCCCTCCTTCAGAGACCCTCACTCTTTTTAGCAGGTGGGCTCTTCTTTGCCACCATGTAAGGAGCCTGGGTGACTGCCAGTGGGTGGTAAGACAGGAGCAAATATTGACACTCATAGCAATTAAGATAAGTTTCCATGGTGTTGGCCATTTGTAAAGGGGAAAAGCACTAACATTTATGGAGTTCTTGCTAAGTGCTCAACACTCGATATGGTCCAGTCATCACACTGTCCCTAGGAGAGACAATCATCACACCGTCCCTAGGAGGTCATAGTTTTCATTCCCTCATTACTGAGGAGGAAATAAAAGCTGAAAAAATAAGAAACCTTCCAAAGTCTTAATCATAGTTGGGATTTGAACCCCAGTCGGTCCAGTTCTAAATATCTTGTTTCCTTCTGTTTTGAATGCTGTTTCATAAATGCAAAATCTTGTTTATTTAAATTTACTTTCTTGTCTGTGGCATTTTTATTGTGGGTTGGAAAAGGGAACATAAAAACTTCTGGTCACTAACTAAGGAATCCTGCCCGATTTCTGCCCTAAGTTGTGGACATGCTCTATCAATGTTTATTGAATGAATGAATGATATTCTTCAATTGCATATGCTTTGAAAATAATACAAATGACATTTCTTGATCTTACTTGTAATTAGGTCACTCTTTGTTGACAGTTTGTGACATTTAAATGAATCCATCCAACTCCTCTCTTGTTCAAGAGGACACATTAGCTTCATCAAGAAGAATGCTGTTTCAGAGGAAATGTCTGCACTCACAAGGAAAGTGTCCCTGTTTGCTCCCTGGCAGATTGCCAATCTTATCATGCATCCTTTCTCTCACTCACATGTTGTCCTTGGGCACTGGAGTGTAACTAAGAGGTAGCGGTCAGGCGGTGGAGCTCTTTTCATGAAGTGGCATGTGAATCTCAGTCTCTAACTTGGGTGACTTCAGTCAGACTCTTTCCAGAGGAGACATGTTTATAGTTTCTGAAGGATTTACAAGGTGAACCCTCAAAATGGGACCCTGGTAACTCACTCAGTAGTCACACCAACATGCAATTTAGATGCTTCTCCACTTGTTGAGTAAGGAGGGGATTGTCATAGTTAGTTATTGCTGCATAGCAAAGCACCCCCAAATGCAGTGACTTAAAACAGCAAACTTTTATTATTGACTTTGTGTCTATACATCAGCTGGGCAGTTCTGCTAGTCTGGGATAGGCTTAGATAAACTCAAGGTGGTTTGTTTATGTTTCTGAAGGCAGCTGGTGGGTCTTTTAGGTCCTGGCTGGTCTAGGATGGCATTAGCTGGGATAAATCATCTCCGCTCCACTAACTGGCTAGCCTGTACTTGGTCACAGATGGTGGCAGGGTTCTGAGAGAAAAGACATAATCTGAAAGAAAAAACAAAGCCCCCCTGAGGCCTACATTTGAAACCAACATGACATCACTCCCATTATATTTTATTGGCCCAATCAAGTCTCCAAATCATCCCAGATGCAAGTAGTATAGAAACAGACTGAATCCTTTGATGGGAGGAGCGTAAAAGGTGTGTGGTGGGAAGCAGTTGAAAAGATGGGTGGCAAGGTGAGTGATTTGGAGCAGAGAGGGTTGCTGTGCTTTCAGTAGTGCAGGGGGAGGAAACAGGGAGTTGGGACTGACATGTTTTGTTTATGAAACAGGAGAACCTTGGGAACAAGGTCACCCTGAGACTAATCACCACCTCAGTGTATCTTCTGGCAGAGGACAAGAGCTATTTCCCTAGTTACAGATTTCACCATAAGAAACAGAGAATGAGTAGATGTGCTGTCTCAGGAATTTTATCACGAGTATGTGGTATGTGTATGCGTGTGCTAAGTATTTTAAATACATCTCATGACCACATGCTTGCAATGTTCAAGTTACTTCTCCCGTTTAATTCTGCAAGGAAGTACTGCCACCTCATTTTATAGACAAGAAGACTGAGACTTCTCAAAGTGAATTAACTCACAGAATGTCACCATCGCTAGATGATGGGCCAGACTTACAACCATCATCTTCTAAGCCAAATACCATGCCCTCTTTCTGTTCCCAGCTGCTGTCCCTTTTATGAACTGGTTTCTTATCAGGAGGGTAGTTGTGTACCCCAATGACTCAATATTGTAGAGTGATGGACAACACACCCTTGTCTTGATGTGATTCTGGAACCCAGGGCAACAAAATGCTCTCAGTTTCAGCATCTACAGGAATATATTGATCAACTCCTGTGAGGAAAGAGGGTGTATTAGTTTCTTATTGTTGCTGTAGAAAATTACCACCACCAGTGGCTTAAAACAATACAAACTTATTTTCTTGCAATTCTGTAGGTTGACTCTACAGTGGATTCACAAGGCTAATAGCAAGGGGTCAGCAGGATTATTTTTTCCAGTGGTTCTAAGGGAGACTCTATTTCTTGCCTTTTCCAGCTTCTTCAGGTGGCCACATTCCTTGGCACATGCATCCTTCTGTCTTCAAAGCCAGCAATGACTGAGTACTTCTTACATTGCAAATCTCTGACTCAGGCTCTTAAGACCACATTGGATCCACTCAGATAATCCTGGAAAATCTCCTCCTTTCAAGGTCAGTTGATTGGCAGCCTCAAGCCTGTCTGTAACCTTAATTCCATGTTGCCATGCAATGTAACATCTTAGGTTGCAGGAAATAGAACCTGGGTGTCTCTGGGGGCTTTATTCTGCCCACTGTAGAAAGATGATGCGAAACCGGGAGACACAAATGAAATAGGGCCTTTACTGATATGTGTGTGTGTGTGTGTGTGTGTGTGTGTGTGTTACTGTATGTGTACACACACATGAATGTCTTCACAGCTGAGGGAGAGGCCAGTTGTGAAAAGTAGTATGTCAGGATTACACCTAAGAGTCAGAGGAAGCACCAGGAGGAGGATTGCTTCAAAGGAAGGGGGTAGTAGAGACAGGCTTTGTGGTGCAGATGGTCTGTTTACTTGGCCTTGAAGGACAGACAGAATCTCAAAGAGCAAATTTGGTTGGGAGAATATCTTTGACAAAAGGAATCCTGCAGAAGCACAGTTCCTATTCAAGGATGAATGTCCTGCTGGAAATGTGTATGTGACCGTCAGCTGCCCACAGCAACAGCAGTCACAGGGATGAAAGGAACCCCTTTTCTGCTTATGAGTTTCTATGTTTCCAAGAAGGGCCTGTCCAAGCCCGAGTTGGCAGCTACCACCCAACACCAGGAAATTGTAGTTCTGCTGAAACCGACGCCAGCGGCATCCAGGTAACTAGTCTTCTGAAGAAACCAGAAATCTGGATCTTTATGTGAAATGCTCAGATTTTAAAAGCTTATGTTTAATTGTGTTATTTTTTATAACACTGAAAAGGCCACTAGAAATCAAAGGGTCTCTATTTGTAAACTGTGAAGTGACGCGCAGAGAGGTTGAATGACTTGCCACAGCCACATGGCTGAGAAGTAAAAAAACAATTGTAGTCAGCAGTCCCTGCCTCTTGCCATTGTGCTGCAAATCACACAGGCATCCGCTGAGAGGTGGACCTGCTCCTGTGCCTGGGCCACTGGAGGTGTTGAAACCGGGGGAGGTGGCCATTAGTCAGAGAAGTGGTCCTGGAGGAGCGTTGCTTGCAAAAAGACAGGATTTCCATCTCTCTTTTTATTTTTCAGAGAAAAGAGTCTCACAGGCTGTAGTGTGGCGGTGTGATCATAGCTCACTGCAGCCTTGAACTCCTGGGCTCTAGGGTCCTCCCAGCTCAGCCTCCCTATTAGTTGGGATGACAGGCTAATTTTTATTTATTTATTTTTTTAGAGACAGGGTCTTGCTGTGTTGTCCAGACTGGTGTCAAACTCCAGGCCTCCAGTGATCTTCCCGCCCCATCCTCCCAAGTCCCTGGGATTACGGGCATGAGCCACTGTGCCTGGCTCTCAAGGAACAAAATTTATTTCAACCTGAGATGCTGTCATTGCAGGAAAATTTGGGACACACAGAACTTCCTGGGAGGGTCTGCTCTGTGTCACAGCTTGAGGTCTGACGCAGTGCTTTAGGAGTGTAATTACTGCAGTTGCTTCTCTGAAAGAGAGGGAGAGAGGAAAGAAAAAAGGAAGAGAGGGAAGAAGCAGGAGAAGGAGAAGAAAAAAAAAAGCTGAAAATTACCTCTTTTGTCAATAATGAAAGAAAAGGCATTTGACTCACAGGCAGGGGATGGGTAATTAAGACCCTCAATGATATGAAAGTTCGTTGGTAGTGCTGTTATTTTTTTCGAGTGGAGTGATAGAAATTATTGCTTTATCGTTCTTTCTGATACAATCAAAATTTTATTCCATCTTGTACCCCAATTACAGACTATAATGACTTAGGCTTCTGAAAGAGATTAAAAAAATTTCAAAGCATTTCTTTAATTTGTGTTTCCACCTTTTGGGGCTGAATAACAGGCTGTGCATTGATAAAACTGCAGTCACAATTCCCATTCTATGTTTATGGTAGATTTACATTCAGGACCATGGTTTTAAAGCAAATGCGTCTTATAAGTAACATTCCATTTTGTAATGTACATGACAAACCCAGGCCCTCAAGTAAGACAGGAGACTTCATTCATTCAGCAGATATTTATTAATAAAGTAACATTGCATGCTGACTTTCCAGAACTGTTCTGTTTTTCCAGTCCCCGCTTAAATTTGTGTCCTTTTTTATTCTCAGAAGGATACTGGCTCTAACAATAAGGTATAGAGTCACGCTGTTTATGGTCAGGCATTGCTCTTGTCCCACAGGTAAGGGGAAAACAAGGTAGACAGTTTCTGTTCTTTCCTGATATAACCACCTTGTAACTTTGTTACCCTCGACAAGTTACAGAATGACTGTGCCTCAGTTTCCTCATCTGTAAAATGAGGATTGTTGTGAGGATTTGATTATCTACCCCATACTAAGTGCACAACAGAGTCCCTGGGGCAGGAGAGCTAGATAAATGTTAGTAATTGGTGTTAGTATGTCTCCTGCATGGAGGGAAGTGTTCTGGCATGGCATGCTCATAGGAGAGGAGGGCATGCTAAGATATGTTATTGACCACAAGGGAGAAAGGGATGTGCGTAAAAAATGACACAAAAATGACAGAAAATACAAAGACATTTAAGAAAATATTTAAAGATTTGATATTGAGTACCCAGCATTTGTCTAGGCTGTTCAAGGACCCTTCCTGTGCAAAAAGGCATTTTAAAAATTCATTTGTTTATTTGTTAGATAACTTACATATTTTCTATGAAATAGCTTCAGGATCTGAACTGGGTTCTGGGTATTCACTGATGAACTAGAAGTAATCCCTGCCATTCAACAACTTGGAGGCCTGATGTAATTCAGACGAGATACTGAGCCTGTGTAAGAACAAAAGGTCTTCAGTTAAGCTTGGGGTTCAGGGATACCTTCTGTTATAAATTGAATTGTGCTTCTCCCACTTAATATGTTGAAATTCTAACCCCCAGCACCTCAGAATGTGACTGTATTTGGAGATAAGCCCTTAAAAGAGGTAATTAAGTTGAAGGATAGTCATTAGGGTGGGGTCTAATCCAATATAACTGGCATCCTTATAAAAAGGGAAATTTAGACACACACACACGCACATACACACACATGAAGAACGTTGTATGAAGAAGAAGGCCCGAGATTGAGATGATGCTTCTAACAAGCCAAAGTGTACCAAAGATTGCCAGCAAAGCACAGCAGCTAAGAAAGAGGCTGGAAACAGATGCTCTCTCAGGGCTTCCAGAAGGAACCAGCCCATCCTACACCTTGACCTAGAACTTCTAGCCTCCATAACTGTGAGACAATGAATTCTGTGGTTTAAGCCACCCAGATTGTTGTACTTGTCCCAGCAGCCCTAGCTATATGAGACAACTTTCCAGAGGATACAGTGTGTGGGCAGGTGTTACTGGGAGAGCCAGGTGTATTTACACCAGAGGGATGCATTTCCCATGACTTGGCCAGCATCCTTGGGGGGTGGCTCCACTCCCTTGTCCTCAGAATCATTAGATGATCTGTCCCATTCCTGAACTTGATTCCAGCCCAGTCACTTAATGTGCCTTCAAGACCTCAATGTCTTGTTGTCATAAGAGTGAAGCTCCACAGGCTTGTTCTGAAGGAGAAGTATGAATGTAGCTGCTCTCCAGAGCTAAGGGGTACTGAAGAAGCACAGCTTCAGATGAAGGAATGACATGAATCACAGACTTGAAGCGCTCAGAAAGAAGCTGCTACACTGTGTACCTTAACCATTTCAGATTTATTTTTTGTTTCTGCCATGAGTACCCTTTAGAAGCCATCATCCATTGACTGACTGTTTTGACCAAGCCAGAGGAGGAGCAGTGTTCCAATATACCATTCCCGCTCTCTACATTTGTGGGGGAAATTGTGAGGTCTCAGAGGTAGCCAAATAAAACTGACCCTTGCCATTAGCAGGGGATGTTGAGTCCCTCATTAATTTGAGGATTCATGAGTAAGAGCATAGTTTTGTTAAATACTGTTTTAAATGAAACAAGTCAAACAAACAGACGTGTAGAAATAATACAACATACTAGTGTACCCGGTTCCCAGCTTAAGAAACAAAGCATCATAAACACAGTTAAAGGCCTTCGTCTGCAACATCCAAATCCTTCTCCCCTCCAGAGTTTTCTTTGAGCCTTTCCATGCAGGTTTTTATTCTTTTGCCTAAAGTAGTATGTCCTATTTTAAACACTATCACAATGAAATTAGGTCAATTTGAGTCTTGTTTTTCCTCACTCGTCATTTTTGTTAATGTTTTGCATAGGGTGTCATTCATTTAATATAACTGCTGTGTGGTATTCCCTGTGATTATGCTATAATTTATTGACTCATGCCCTTACTGACAGTGGATGGAATCGTTCTTGTTTGAGTTTTCTTGTGCATATCCATGGGAGTTTCTGCAATGTACATGCCACAGGGTACAGTGAGATTGTTGGGCCATAGAGTTTGCCCATCTTGGAATTTATAAAATATTGACAAATTAGTCCATAGAGGGTTTATTTGTATTACCATCTGAAATTTTTGATTGTTTCTGTTTGCCCATAAATAATTAACACTTGGTGTAATCAGGCTTTAAATTTTTTTGCTAGTATGATGAGTATAAAATTGTATATCTCATTACGTCTTTTAGAAATTGCATTTCCTAAAATTAGTGAACATTTTGTCCACTCAGATTTCTCAAATGGCAAAGGATATTTTCCATTCATATTATTGCTAATTTTCCCCCAATAGGCTAAATTGTTGAGTAGTATCAATAATAGAGGACAGCCTTGTCTTATTCCGGACTTCAGTGGAAATGCTTCTACCATTTTAACATTCAGAATGATGCTTGTTGTAGGTTTTTGAGAGCTAACCATTGTCAAGTTAAGGATGTTCACTTTATTTTCAGTTTGCTAAGTGTTTCACAAAGCATTATGAATGGCTACTCATTTTAACTTTTAAAATAAAATATTGCATACATAAAAGTGCATGAGTCATAAGTATAGAGATGGATACATTTCCAGAAAGCAAACAGATCCATGTGGTCAGAAGCCAAGCCAAGAAGTGAATGTTAACAGTGACCCAGAAACCCCCTCCATGACCACCCCAGATCTTTTTCTCAAAGGTGATTATTTCCTTGAATTCTAACCACACAAATTAGTTTTGCCTGTTTTTGAACCTTACATAAATAGAATCATGGAGATATATATATATATTTTATATATATATATAAA
>NW_007219401.1:0-10680 GCF_000164805.1 Carlito syrichta | reverse complement strand
CACTTTCTCTGCCTTTTCTGTCTCTGCCTGCCCTGAGACAGCAAGACAAACCCTTCCTTTTCCTTCTCTTCAGCCTGTTCAGTGTGAAGTCGATGAAGATGAAGACCTTAATGATGATCTGCTTCCACTTAATGGGTAGTAAATTTATCTCCTCTTTCTTATAATTTTCTTCATAATATTTATCATTTCTCTAGCTTACATTATTATAAGAATACAGTTTATAATACATATAACATGCAAAATATGTGTCAGTTGACTGTTTATGTGATGGGTAAGGCTTTGGTCAAAAGTAGGCTATTAGTAGTTACATTTTGGGGGGAGTCAGAAGTTATACATGAATTTTTCCCTGCATGCAGAGTTGGCTACCCTGACTCCCATGCTGTTACAGGTCAACTATATTTACTTTTTGCTTCCAATTATGTCTAAATCAACAGTGTAATCTTAGGGCAAGTACCATAATTAATTAATTCATCCAATCTGCATTTACTGCACACTACTAGCTGCCAGCCTCTGCATGGGGCAGTGGGGATTCAGGGAGAAATGATATTCAGACTCTTCCTTGATAAGCTCATTGTCTGGCAGGTGAGACAAGGGGGGTTCTCATGGCACTGAGGGCAGGTGCTCCTTGGAGGCTGAATTCAGAGCACAGCAACAACTCTACCTAGGAGATGAGGGCTGTGGGAATAAGGGATAAAGACGTTTTATTTTCCATTTGTTTTAATTTTTAAAATTTCAATAGCTTAGGGGTACAAATGTTTTTTGGTTACATAACTGCTGTGTAAAATGGTGATGAAGTCTGGGGTTTAAGTGTACCTGTCACCCCCATTGGTGCACTTTTTAGCCAATAGATAATTTTTCTTCTTTTCTGTGTAATTTTTCATTCCTTCCGGCTTCCAGCCTCCCCTTTCTGAGTCTCCAGAGTCCTTTATGGAATCTTATATGCCTTTGCAGACCATTAGCTTAGCTCCCACTTATAAGTGAGAACATGTGATATTTAGTTTTCCATTCCTGCATTACTTCACTTAGGATAATGGTCTCCAATTCCAATGTTGCTGCAAAATACATTATTTCATTCTTTCTTATGGCAGAATAGTATTTTATGATGTGTACATGACACATTTTCATGATTCACTAATCAATTGATGGGCATTTTTGTTAATTCCACATCTTTACAATTGTGCAGTGATAAACATGCTAGAGCAGGTATCTTTTTTGTATTACGACCTCTGTTCTTTGAGTAAATACCAAGTAGTGGGATTCCTGGATCAAATGATAGATCTCCTTTTAGTTCTCTGAGAAATCTCTATACTGACTTCCATAAAGGTTGTACTAACTCACATTTCCACCAACAGTGTATAATCGTTGCTAGGGATATTTTCACAAGGATATTTATAGAGTTGGGTAGTGGCAGAGATGGCCAAGGGCAGGCTGGGAAGAGATCTTGGAGGCCCCAAATATCTGGTTGGGGATTTAGACTGTGACATAATGCTAAGCTTAAGGCTTTAAGAATATTGATAGAAATTATGTTCTAAAAATGTAACAGGGTTCATTTCTTAAAACAGTTTGTGCTATCTATACTGAATTCCAGGCACTGTACTTGGGTTTGGGTAAAGGTTTGTGAGTAAAAGAGACTTTTTCACTGCCCACATAACCCTTCAGTGGTGTGATTAGAAATCTCTGTGGGTGGCAGTATGACCTATAATGAAGAATATGCATGAAATGTTTCAGTACTCAATGTCAAGAGAATGGTTAAGTCATTTGGGGACGTAATATTATGAAATGTTACTTGTCATTAAAAGTAATGCTTGTTGGCTGGGCTCAGTGGCTCAACCTGTAAACTCACACTTTGAGAAACCGAGGTGAGTGAATTGTCTGAGCCCACAGGTTTGAGACCCACCTAGGCAACTGGGCGAGACCTCATATCTACAATAAGTCAAAAATTAGCCGGGCATGGTAGTGTGCACCTGTAGTTCCAGCTACTTGGAAGGCTGAGGCAGAAGAATTACCAGAGTTCAGCAGGTCAAGGCTGCGGTGGCTGGGAGTATGTCACCACACTCCAGTCTGGGTGACAGAGTGAGACTCCAACTCAAAAAAAAAATAATGCTCATTGATAATTTTGATAGGAGTGGTTCATGATTTAAGTGCAAAAGCAGGTTGCATATGAACTGAAAAAACTTACTGCTGGAAATCATACCAGTGATTTTATGGGTTGGTGGAATTATGAATGATTTTCATTTTCTTATGTGCACGTTTCCATATTTTCTATGTAGAAGAATGCTTTCTACAATAAGCATGTGCTATAACAGCAAAAAAAAATAGTTAAAAACATTTTAGGAATATTTCCTACAATGAGCATATATTGTAACATAGTAAAAACAATTGTTTAAAATATTGTTCTAAGGAAGCTAAACTCTGAGTTTACCCTAAAATATTTTTTTAGGATTTTCAGACAGCTAGGATGATGAGTAAATAGAGTATTATCTTAGCACTTCAGATTTTCTGCAGCTTTTGGTTAAAATAATAATAAAACATCCTCTCCTGTCCCAGCATATTTAGCTGCTTGTAATGTTGCAGGAGCCTGCAGACGCTCAGTGTTTCTTCATCTCCACTGTTGAGAGTGGCCACTGAAGCCAAGAAAATTGATCTCCAGGTTTCCCACACTCCAGATGGCCTTCTGACAAAAAGAAAACATTGCCTCAGCCACAGTATACCTCCTACTCAATTAGATTCCCTCCTCCTACCCTGAATTGGCTGAAGGGGCTGCTTTATTTTTAGATCACCACTTTAATTGGAGGCGTGCCTTTGGTCAGGCTATCAGCCTTCATGGTGTTTTGGGTTTGCATAATTTTTAGGTCCATGGCATCTATAGCAACTGCTGGAATCAGTTGGGAACACCCTGAGGCTTATCTGAGCCAGTGGGAAGAAGGAGGGTTGGTATATACATTTGCAAGCCCTCCTTCAGAGACCCTCACTCTTTTTAGCAGGTGGGCTCTTCTTTGCCACCATGTAAGGAGCCTGGGTGACTGCCAGTGGGTGGTAAGACAGGAGCAAATATTGACACTCATAGCAATTAAGATAAGTTTCCATGGTGTTGGCCATTTGTAAAGGGGAAAAGCACTAACATTTATGGAGTTCTTGCTAAGTGCTCAACACTCGATATGGTCCAGTCATCACACTGTCCCTAGGAGAGACAATCATCACACCGTCCCTAGGAGGTCATAGTTTTCATTCCCTCATTACTGAGGAGGAAATAAAAGCTGAAAAAATAAGAAACCTTCCAAAGTCTTAATCATAGTTGGGATTTGAACCCCAGTCGGTCCAGTTCTAAATATCTTGTTTCCTTCTGTTTTGAATGCTGTTTCATAAATGCAAAATCTTGTTTATTTAAATTTACTTTCTTGTCCGTGGCATTTTTATTGTGGGTTGGAAAAGGGAACATAAAAACTTCTGGTCACTAACTAAGGAATCCTGCCCGATTTCTGCCCTAAGTTGTGGACATGCTCTATCAATGTTTATTGAATGAATGAATGATATTCTTCAAATGCATATGCTTTGAAAATAATACAAATGACATTTCTTGTTCTTACTTGTAATTAGGTCACTCTTTGTTGACAGTTTGTGACATTTAAATGAATCCATCCAACTCCTCTCTTGTTCAAGAGGACACATTAGCTTCATCAAGAAGAATGCTGTTTCAGCGGAAATGTCTGCACTCACAAGGAAAGTGTCCCTGTTTGCTCCCTGGCAGATTGCCAATCTTATCATGCATCCTTTCTCTCACTCACATGTTGTCCTTGGGCACTGGAGTGTAACTAAGAGGTAGCGGTCAGGCGGTGGAGCTCTTTTCATGAAGTGGCATGTGAATCTCAGTCTCTAACTTGGGTGACTTCAGTCAGACTCTTTCCAGAGGAGACATGTTTATAGTTTCTGAAGGATTTACAAGGTGAACCCTCAAAATGGGACCCTGGTAACTCACTCAGTAGTCACACCAACATGCAATTTAGATGCTTCTCCACTTGTTGAGTAAGGAGGGGATTGTCATAGTTAGTTATTGCTGCATAGCAAAGCACCCCCAAATGCAGTGACTTAAAACAGCAAACTTTTATTATTGACTTTGTGTCTATACATCAGCTGGGCAGTTCTGCTAGTCTGGGATAGGCTTAGATAAACTCAAGGTGGTTTGTTTATGTTTCTGAAGGCAGCTGGTGGGTCTTTTAGGTCCTGGCTGGTCTAGGATGGCATTAGCTGGGATAAATCATCTCCGCTCCACTAACTGGCTAGCCTGTACTTGGTCACAGATGGTGGCAGGGTTCTGAGAGAAAAGACATAATCTGAGAGAAAAAACAAAGCCCCCCTGAGGCCTACATTTGAAACCAACATGACATCACTCCCATTATATTTTATTGGCCCAATCAAGTCTCCAAATCATCCCAGATGCAAGTAGTATAGAAACAGACTGAATCCCTTGATGGGAGGAGCGTAAAAGGTGTGTGGTGGGAAGCAGTTGAAAAGATGGGTGGCAAGGTGAGTGATTTGGAGCAGAGAGGGTTGCTGTGCTTACAGTAGTGCAGGGGGAGGAAACAGGGAGTTGGGACTGACATGTTTTGTTTATGAAACAGGAGAACCTTGGGAACAAGGTCACCCTGAGACTAATCACCACCTCAGTGTATCTTCTGGCAGAGGACAAGAGCTATTTCCCTAGTTACAGATTTCACCATAAGAAACAGAGAATGAGTAGATGTGCTGTCTCAGGAGTTTTATCACGAGTATGTGGTATGTGTATGCGTGTGCTAAGTATTTTAAATACATCTCATGACCACATGCTTGCAATGTTCAAGTTACTTCTCCCGTTAATTCTGCAAGGAAGTACTGCCACCTCAGTTTATAGACAAGAAGACTGAGACTTCTCAAAGCGAAATAACTCACAGAAGGTCACCATCACTAGATGATGGGCCAGAATTACAACCATCATCTTCTAAAGCCAAATACCATGCCCTCTTTCTGTTTCCCAGCTGCTGTCCCTTTTATGAACTGGTTTCTTATCAGGAGGGTAGTTGTGTACCCCAATGACTCAATATTGTAGAGTGATGGACAACACACCCTTGTCTTGATGTGATTCTGGAACCCAGGGCAACAAAATGCTCTCAGTTTCAGCATCTACAGGAATATATTGATCAACTCCTGTGAGGAAAGAGGGTGTATTAGTTTCTTATTGTTGCTGTAGAAAATTACCACCACCAGTGGCTTAAAACAATACAAACTTATTTTCTTGCAATTCTGTAGGTTGACTCTACAGTGGATTCACAAGGCTAATAGCAAGGGGTCAGCAGGATTATTTTTTCCAGTGGTTCTAAGGGAGACTCTATTTCTTGCCTTTTCCAGCTTCTTCAGGTGGCCACATTCCTTGGCACATGCATCCTTCTGTCTTCAAAGCCAGCAATGACTGAGTACTTCTTACATTGCAAATCTCTGACTCAGGCTCTTAAGACCACATTGGATCCACTCAGATAATCCTGGAAAATCTCCTCCTTTCAAGGTCAGTTGATTGGCAGCCTCAAGCCTGTCTGTAACCTTAATTCCATGTTGCCATGCAATGTAACATCTTAGGTTGCAGGAAATAGAACCTGGGTGTCTCTGGGGGCTTTATTCTGCCCACTGTAGAAAGATGATGCGAAACCGGGAGACACAAATGAAATAGGGCCTTTACTGATATGTGTGTGTGTGTGTGTGTGTGTGTGTGTGTGTTACTGTATGTGTACACACACATGAATGTCTTCACAGCTGAGGGAGAGGCCAGTTGTGAAAAGTAGTATGTCAGGATTACACCTAAGAGTCAGAGGAAGCACCAGGAGGAGGATTGCTTCAAAGGAAGGGGGTAGTAGAGACAGGCTTTGTGGTGCAGATGGTCTGTTTACTTGGCCTTGAAGGACAGACAGAATCTCAAAGAGCAAATTTGGTTGGGAGAATATCTTTGACAAAAGGAATCCTGCAGAAGCACAGTTCCTATTCAAGGATGAATGTCCTGCTGGAAATGTGTATGTGACCGTCAGCTGCCCACAGCAACAGCAGTCACAGGGATGAAAGGAACCCCTTTTCTGCTTATGAGTTTCTATGTTTCCAAGAAGGGCCTGTCCAAGCCCGAGTTGGCAGCTACCACCCAACACCAGGAAATTGTAGTTCTGCTGAAACCGACGCCAGCGGCATCCAGGTAACTAGTCTTCTGAAGAAGCCAGAAATCTGGATCTTTATGTGAAATGCTCAGATTTTAAAAGCTTATGTTTAATCGTGTTATTTTTTATAACACTGAAAAGGCCACTAGAAATCAAAGGGTCTCTATTTGTAAACTGTGAAGTGACGCGCAGAGAGGTTGAATGACTTGCCACAGCCACATGGCTGAGAAGTGAAAAAACAATTGTAGTCAGCAGTCCCTGCCTCTTGCCATTGTGCTGCAAATCACACAGGCATCCGCTGAGAGGTGGACCTGCTCCTGTGCCTGGGCCACTGGAGGTGTTGAAACCGGGGGAGGTGGCCATTAGTCAGAGAAGTGGTCCTGGAGGAGCGTTGCTTGCAAAAAGACAGGATTTCCATCTCTCTTTTTATTTTTCAGAGAAAAGAGTCTCACAGGCTGTAGTGTGGCGGTGTGATCATAGCTCACTGCAGCCTTGAACTCCTGGTCTCTAGGGTCCTCCCAGCTCAGCCTCCCTATTAGTTGGGATGACAGGCTAATTTTTATTTATTTATTTTTTTAGAGACAGGGTCTTGCTGTGTTGTCCAGACTGGTGTCAAACTCCAGGCCTCCAGTGATCTTCCCGCCCCATCCTCCCAAGTCCCTGGGATTACGGGCATGAGCCACTGTGCCTGGCTCTCAAGGAACAAAATTTATTTCAACCTGAGATGCTGTCATTGCAGGAAAATTTGGGACACACAGAACTTCCTGGGAGGGTCTGCTCTGTGTCACAGCATGAGGTCTGACGCAGTGCTTTAGGAGTGTAATTACTGCAGTTGCTTCTCTGAAAGAGAGGGAGAGAGGAAAGAAAAAAGGAAGAGAGGGAAGAAGCAGGAGAAGGAGAAGAAAAAAAAAAGCTGAAAATTACCTCTTTTGTCAATAATGAAAGAAAAGGCATTTGACTCACAGGCAGGGGATGGGTAATTAAGACCCTCAATGATATGAAAGTTCGTTGGTAGTGCTGTTATTTTTTTCGAGTGGAGTGATAGAAATTATTGCTTTATCGTTCTTTCTGATACAATCAAAATTTTATTCCATCTTGTACCCCAATTACAGACTATAATGACTTAGGCTTCTGAAAGAGATTAAAAAAATTTCAAAGCATTTCTTTAATTTGTGTTTCCACCTTTTGGGGCTGAATAACAGGCTGTGCATTGATAAAACTGCAGTCACAATTCCCATTCTATGTTTATGGTAGATTTACATTCAGGACCATGGTTTTAAAGCAAATGCGTCTTATAAGTAACATTCCATTTTGTAATGTACATGACAAACCCAGGCCCTCAAGTAAGACAGGAGACTTCATTCATTCAGCAGATATTTATTAATAAAGTAACATTGCATGCTGACTTTCCAGAACTGTTCTGTTTTTCCAGTCCCCGCTTAAATTTGTGTCCTTTTTTATTCTCAGAAGGATACTGGCTCTAACAATAAGGTATAGAGTCACGCTGTTTATGGTCAGGCATTGCTCTTGTCCCACAGGTAAGGGGAAAACAAGGTAGACAGTTTCTGTTCTTTCCTGATATAACCACCTTGTAACTTTGTTACCCTCGACAAGTTACAGAATGACTGTGCCTCAGTTTCCTCATCTGTAAAATGAGGATTGTTGTGAGGATTTGATTATCTACCCCATACTAAGTGCACAACAGAGTCCCTGGGGCAGGAGAGCTAGATAAATGTTAGTAATTGGTGTTAGTATGTCTCCTGCATGGAGGGAAGTGTTCTGGCATGGCATGCTCATAGGAGAGGAGGGCATGCTAAGATATGTTATTGACCACAAGGGAGAAAGGGATGTGCGTAAAAAATGACACAAAAATGACAGAAAATACAAAGACATTTAAGAAAATATTTAAAGATTTGATATTGAGTACCCAGCATTTGTCTAGGCTGTTCAAGGACCCTTCCTGTGCAAAAAGGCATTTTAAAAATTCATTTGTTTATTTGTTAGATAACTTACATATTTTCTATGAAATAGCTTCAGGATCTGAACTGGGTTCTGGGTATTCACTGATGAACTAGAAGTAATCCCTGCCATTCAACAACTTGGAGGCCTGATGTAATTCAGACGAGATACTGAGCCTGTGTAAGAACAAAAGGTCTTCAGTTAAGCTTGGGGTTCAGGGATACCTTCTGTTATAAATTGAATTGTGCTTCTCCCACTTAATATGTTGAAATTCTAACCCCCAGCACCTCAGAATGTGACTGTATTTGGAGATAAGCCCTTAAAAGAGGTAATTAAGTTGAAGGATAGTCATTAGGGTGGGGTCTAATCCAATATAACTGGCATCCTTATAAAAAGAGAAATTTAGACACACACACACGCACATACACACACATGAAGAACATTGTATGAAGAAGAAGGCCGAGATTGAGATGATGCTTCTAACAAGCCAAAGTGTACCAAAGATTGCCAGCAAAGCACAGCAGCTAAGAAAGAGGCTGGAAACAGATGCTCTCTCAGGGCTTCCAGAAGGAACCAGCCCATCCTACACCTTGACCTAGAACTTCTAGCCTCCATAACTGTGAGACAATGAATTCTGTGGTTTAAGCCACCCAGATTGTTGTACTTGTCCCAGCAGCCCTAGCAATACGAGACAACTTTCCAGAGGATACAGTGTGTGGGCAGGTGTTACTGGGAGAGTCAGGTGTATTTACACCAGAGGGATGCATTTCCCATGACTTGGCCAGCATCCTTGGGGGGTGGCTCCACTCCCTTGTCCTCAGAATCATTAGATGATCTGTCCCGTTCCTGAACTTGATTCCAGCCCAGTCACTTAATGTGCCTTCAAGACCTCAATGTCTTGTTGTCATAAGAGTGAAGCTCCACAGGCTTGTTCTGAAGGAGAAGTATGAATGTAGCTGCTCTCCAGAGCTAAGGGGTACTGAAGAAGCACAGCTTCAGATGAAGGAATGACATGAATCACAGACTTGAAGCGCTCAGAAAGAAGCTGCTACACTGTGTACCTTAACCATTTCAGATTTATTTTTTGTTTCTGCCATGAGTACCCTTTAGAAGCCATCATCCATTGACTGACTGTTTTGACCAAGCCAGAGGAGGAGCAGTGTTCCAATATACCATTCCCGCTCTCTACATTTGTGGGGGAAATTGTGAGGTCTCAGAGGTAGCCAAATAAAACTGACCCTTGCCATTAGCAGGGGATGTTGAGTCCCTCATTAATTTGAGGATTCATGAGTAAGAGCATAGTTTTGTTAAATACTGTTTTAAATGAAACAAGTCAAACAAACAGACGTGTAGAAATAATACAACATACTAGTGTACCCGGTTCCCAGCTTAAGAAACAAAGCATCATAAACACAGTTAAAGGCCTTCGTCTGCAACATCCAAATCCTTCTCCCCTCCAGAGTTTTCTTTGAGCCTTTCCATGCAGGTTTTTATTCTTTTGCCTAAAGTAGTATGTCCTATTTTAAACACTATCACAATGAAATTAGGTCAATTTGAGTCTTGTTTTTCCTCACTCGTCATTTTTGTTAATGTTTTGCATAGGGTGTCATTCATTTAATATAACTGCTGTGTGGTATTCCCTGTGATTATGCTATAATTTATTGACTCATGCCCTTACTGACAGTGGATGGAATCGTTCTTGTTTGAGTTTTCTTGTGCATATCCATGGGAGTTTCTGCAATGTACATGCCACAGGGTACAGTGAGATTGTTGGGCCATAGAGTTTGCCCATCTTGGAATTTATAAAATATTGACAAATTAGTCCATAGAGGGTTTATTTGTATTACCATCTGAAATTTTTGATTGTTTCTGTTTGCCCATAAATAATTAACACTTGGTGTAATCAGGCTTTAAATTTTTTTGCTAGTATGATGAGTATAAAATTGTATATCTCATTACGTCTTTTAGAAATTGCATTTCCTAAAATTAGTGAACATTTTGTCCACTCAGATTTCTCAAATGGCAAAGGATATTTTCCATTCATATTATTGCTAATTTTCCCCCAATAGGCTAAATTGTTGAGTAGTATCAATAATAGAGGACAGCCTTGTCTTATTCCGGACTTCAGTGGAAATGCTTCTACCATTTTAACATTCAGAATGATGCTTGTTGTAGGTTTTTGAGAGCTAACCATTGTCAAGTTAAGGATGTTCACTTTATTTTCAGTTTGCTAAGTGTTTCACAAAGCATTATGAATGGCTACTCATTTTAACTTTTAAAATAAAATATTGCATACATAAAAGTGCATGAGTCATAAGTATAGAGATGGATACATTTCCAGAAAGCAAACAGATCCATGTGGTCAGAAGCCAAGCCAAGAAGTGAATGTTAACAGTGACCCAGAAACCCCCTCCATGACCACCCCAGATCTTTTTCTCAAAGGTGATTATTTCCTTGAATTCTAACCACACAAATTAGTTTTGCCTGTTTTTGAACCTTACATAAATAGAATCATGGAGATATATATATATATTTTATATATATATATAAA
>NW_007219400.1:0-3122 GCF_000164805.1 Carlito syrichta | reverse complement strand
GAGAGAGACAGACCCACTACTGTTCTCCTATGCAGAGGGGTTTCATAGACCAGGTTTCCCCGTCATCATCTCTGCCTCCAGGAGAAGCTCGGTACCCCAGCAGACAAGACTCCAATTCCCATAATAAATCTTAAATATTTTAGAAAAAACAAGTATCGCAATTTAATGCAGCTTTTTCCAGTCTTACAATTTGTGTACATTTCCTTGGTGCACTCTGTATTTTCTGCTTGTAATTTTGATTAAATATTACCGATGTGTAATCCTTAGAGAAACGTTTCCCTTTTGCATTTGAAGGAAATATAAAATCACATTCCCTTTATATTTTAACCCAATTTATATTTTTAAACAGTATTTCCATTGAATCCCCTAGTATTTCCCCACCCTAAGACATAATGCTCTACTCTGCAACAAAGTATCCGATTAATCTGATACTTCTAATCACCAAGAATTTAAAATAAGTCACACAGAAAAAAGAGAATTTAGGGAACCATATATATAAACCAAAATAACATGGAGATTTACAAAGTAGTAAGTATTTGGGCTCTGCATTAGTATAAAAATTTAGATAATTGAAAATTCTGGAAAATTGATTATGATCTTAACAAAACAAATTTTCAAATCCTGTACGAAAAATTGCTCAAAGTCTGTTACACAATACTCAAGACATCCAAACATTCTAAACTAAGAAACTGCTAAAAATTGTTTGGTTCTGCTATAACAAGCCTCAATGTTTTTTAACTACAGAAACTGCTAAAATTGTTTGGTTCTGCTATAGTAAAGCCTCACAGCACTCTGTGACCATAATAATAAAACACTATATCTTGTGCAAGTCTTTCAGGTCCCCCCCTAGTTTGAGAATTTCTCCGTCCTCTCAATAAACACTGCTTTAAAAAAAAAAAGACTCCCTCGTTTAAAGGATTCTTGAATAGTCACTTATCACTGGAGAAATTTTTGGATAGGTGTGAACACATGTTTCTCTTCACTTCTTGGGTATAAAATCCACCATATCTACTGCATTTGGCAGAGCACTATACACAAGTGCTTGAAACCTAAGGATTTCTCTGTAGTCAAGGATGCTCCCATGTTGATGTCAAAATTCTGAGGCTGATATCATAATGGCAATATGACATGCTTGTTTCCCTAAATTTACTTGCGTGTTTTAATGTAAAAATTAGCCTTTTAGTTAATCTACAGATTCAATGCAATAACCATTATTTTAACATCATTCTTCTCAGACCTGGAAATTGCAATAAAGAATTCATAAGAAACCATAAACAATCACGAATACCCAAAAGAATCTTATCAAAAGAAACTAAGCAGGAGCTATCACTGTTCCAGACTACAAACTTTTCTACATGTTTACAGCAATCAACATAGCCTGGTATTGGTACAAGAATAGGTCCATCGGCCAATGGATCAGGACAGAGAATGAAATCCTCAAATTCTCACCCAATTCATCTTTGAAAAAACCTCCAAGACCCATTGTTTAATGGAGAACATATTCAGTAAATGGTGCTGGGAAAAGGCTGACAACATGCAAAAGATTGAAACAGGACCCATATCTATCACCATACACATTAACTCTAAATAGATCAAAGACCTAAATGCAAAACACCAAATTATAATAATCTTACAATACGCAGGAGACACCATTAGTGAAACGGAAACCGGAAACTAATTCCTCTTCAGAGCCCTAAATACTCATGCCTTAAGGAGTAAGTTTGATAAGTGGGACCTCCTCAAATTAATATTCTTCTGCAAAACAAAAGAAAACATCAGAAGAGTGGGGATACAGCAGACAGAATGGGAAAATCAATTCTCCAACTATATATTTGTAAAAAGGCATAACATCTAGGATCTACAAGAAACTCTAACACTCAGAAAAATCAGACATATTTTCCCTTTGACAAATGTGCAAAATAAGAGATTGGACACTTTTCATAAGAGGAGATATGAGCAGCCAGCAGACCCATGAAAATTACACAGCCTCACTCATCAGCAAAGAAATGCAAATGACACCACTTTGAAATATCACATACTCCCTGTAAGACTGGCCATCATTAATAAAACAGACAATAACAGATGCAGGTAAGGATTTGGGGAGAAATAAATGCTTCTACACTGCATGTGGACTGAAAAGTAGAGCAACATCTTTGGAAAACAGTGTGGTGGTATTTAAAGGGACAAGATATTGACCTACCATGTGTCTCAGTAATTCCCCTGTTGAGAATATACCTGGATGAACTCAAATCATTTTAACAAAAAAGATACCTGCAAGAGTATGTTTTTGGCATCTCTAAACACAATTGCTGTAAAATATGGTACGAACCGTATTGCCCAACAAAGCTGGAAAAGATAAAATAAATGTGGTATATACTCAGTAGAATATTATGTAGCCATTCAAAAGGACATATAGAAGGATTTTGCAGAATGTTTGACGGATATGAGGTAGGTCATTTTCAGTGATTTATCACAGAAACAAAGAACACAGTTCCATATGTTCTCACTCATGAGCTGAACTCGAACACTCATAGTGCTGTAAGCAAGTGATTGGGAGTAGTGTAAAACTGTTTAGGGGGTGAGGTGAGATTGGCAGTGGAGGGATACTGCTAAGGAAGGCAGGGGCATACCTCATCAATCAGGGACCCTGCATAATCCATGTCTGTATATTTAACACTGAATTGTACCCCACATTTTTAAAAAATTAAAATAAATAAATAATAAGTAAAAGCTTTAAAACATGTAACTGACTTTATACGTAGTTTTTTTTTTTTTTTACTTTAATAATATATACAATTCAGGGTTGGACCCAGAAATGTTCATTATGCTGGGATTGATTTTTTAAGTAATGTATAATACTCCAATGATAACACCTTTTCTCTTTAATACGTTGGAATACATGGTATAATTCTGCCTTCAAAAATGACAACTACAGTGTTTCTCACATAAATTATGAATGTTTTATTCTCCCTAAATTGAAACTTGTTACTATTCCAGATCTATATCTTTTTTAGAAATCTTAACCTTGAAATTCACTGTACCTAAGTACTATTCAGAAGGCAGAATGCATAATAAACCTTAAAAATTTTAGAAAATTAAACAGTATCGTGATTTAATGCAGG
>NW_007219399.1:0-4083 GCF_000164805.1 Carlito syrichta | reverse complement strand
GATTGGCAGTGGAGGGATACTGCTAAGGAAGGCAGGGGCATACCTCATCAATCAGGGACCCTGCATAATCCATGTTTGTATATTTAACACTGAATTGTACCCCACATTTTTAAAAAATTAAAATAAATAAATAATAAGTAAAAGCTTTAAAACATGTAACTGACTTTATACGTAGTTTTTTTTTTTTTACTTTAATAATATATACAATTCAGGGTTGGGCCCAGAAATGTTCATTATGCTGGGATTGATTTTTTAAGTAATGTATAATACTCCAATGATAACACCTTTTCTCTTTAATACGTTGGAATACATGGTATAATTCTGCCTTCAAAAATGACAACTACAGTGTTTCTAACATAAATTATGAATGTTTTATTCTCCCTAAATTGAAACTTGTTACTATTCCAGATCTATATCTTTTTTAGAAATCTTAACCTTGAAATTCACTGTACCTAAGTACTATTCAGAAGGCAGAATGCATAAAAAACCTTAAAAATTTTAGAAAATTAAACAGTATCGTGATTTAATGCAGCTTTTTGCATTATTAAAATTTGTGTTCTTTTTCTTGGTGCAAACTGTATTTTCTGCTTGTTAATTTTGATTAAATGTTGCAGATGTGCAAACCTTAGAGAAAAGTTTCCCTTATGTATTTGAAGGAAATATAAAATCACATTCTCGTTATATTTTAACCCAATTTATATTCTTAAAATTATATTTCCATTGAATCCCCTAGTATTTTCTTTACCTAATACATAATACTGTACTCTGCAACGAAGTGTCCTATTATTCTGATACTTTTAATCACCAAGCATTTACAACGAGGATTCCAGAGAAAGAATTATGGGGCCCAATATATATAACCCAGAATAACATGGAGATGTACAAAGTAGTAAGTATATGGGCTCTGCATTAGTCAGACAAGATCAGGCACGTTCAGGGTGGTATGGCCATAGAACATTAGTATAATCATTTAGATAATTGAAAATTCTGGAAAAGTGATTATGATCTTAGCAAAGGCAATGTTCAAATACTGTAGGAAAAACTGCTCAAAGGCTGTTACAGAATATTCAAAACATCCAAAAGTTTCTAAACTTCAGAAAGTGCTGAAATATTATTTGGTTGTCTATAATGAAGCCTCAACATGACTCTGTGACAATAATAATAAAACACTACCTCTCGGGTAACCCACACATGTCCCCTCCCAGTTTGGGGGTTTCTCAGTCCACTCAATAAACACTGCTTATGAAAAAAAAGACCACCTCTTTTAGAGGATTCTTGAATGATCACTTATCCCTGGAGAAATTTTTGGATAGGTGTGAAAACATGGTTCCCTTCATTTCGTGGGAATGAAATCCACCTTGTCTACCGCATTTGGCAGAGCACTGAACACAAGTGCCTACGGATTGCTCAGTAGTCAAGGTCCCTACCATTATGATGTCAAAGTTCTGAGGCTGATGTCATAAATGACAATTTGACATGCTTGCTTCCGTGACTTTACTTACCTCTTTTAATGAAAAAATTAGCCTTTTAGTCAATCTACAGATTCAATGAAATAACCATTAACATAACATCATTCTTCTCAGACCTAGAAATTGCAGAAAAGAATTCAAGGAAACCATAAACAATCACGAATAGCCAAAAGAATCTTATCAAAAGAAACAAAGCAGGAGCTATCACAGTTTCAAAATACAAATTTTACTATATGTTTACAGTAATCAACCCAGCCTGGTATTGGTACAAGAATAGGTCCATAGGTCAATGGATCAGTACAGAGAATGAAATCCTCAAATTCCAACCAACTCATCTTTGAAAAATCCTCCAGTACCCACTGGTTAATGGAGAATATATTCAGTAAATGTTGCTGGGAAAAGGCTGACAACATGCATAAGATTGAAACAGTTCCCATATCTATCACCATACACATTAACTCTAAATGGATCAAAGACGAAAACGTAAAACACCAAATATAATAATCTTTCAAAACGCGGTAAACATCATTAGGGAAACTGGAACCAGAAACAAATTCCCTTTCGGAGCCCTAAATACCCATGCCTTAAGGAGTAAGTTAGACAAGTGGGACCTCATCAAATTAATATACTTGTGCAAAACAAAAGAAAACATTAGAAGACCAGGGATACAGCCAACAGAATGGGGAAAATGACTCTCCTCCTATATATTTGTAAAAAGGCATAACATCTAGTATCTTCAAGAAACTAAAACTCAGAAAAATCAGACAAACTTTCCCTTTGAAAAGTGTGCAAAATACGTGATTGGATACTTTTCATAAGAAGAGTTAAGGGCAGCCAGCAGACACATGAAAATTGCTTAGCTCATTCATCATCAAAGAAATGAAAATGAAAACACTTTTAAATACCACATACCCCTGGTAAGACTGTCCATCATCAATAAAACAAACAATAACAGATGCAGGTAAGGATTTGGGAAGAAATAAAAGCTTCCACACTGCATGTGGACTAAAAAGTAGAGCAACATCTTTGGAAAACAGTGTGGTTGTTTGTAAAGGGACAAGATATTGACCTACCATCTGACTCAGTAATTCCCCTGTCGAGAATACACCTGGATGAACTAAAATGATTTTACCAAAAAGATACCAGCACGAGTATGCTTTTTGCATCTCTAATCACAATTGCTATAAAACATGGTATGAACCATGTTGCCCATCAAAGCTGGATAAGATAAAATAAATGTGGTATATACTCAGTAGAGTAGTATGTAGGCATAAAAAACGACAGGTAGAAGGATTTTGCAGAACGTTTGATGGATATGAGGTAAGTCATTTTCAGTGATTTATCACAGAAACAAAGAACAGGGTTCAATAAGTTCTCACTCATGAGCTGAACTTGATCACTCATAGTGCTGTAAGCAAATGATTGGCAATAGTGGAAAACTGTTTAGGGGGAGGGATGAGATTGGCAGTGGAGGAATACTGCTAAGGAAGGAGGAGCATACCTCATCAACCAGGGACCCTGCATAGTTAATGTTTGTGTAGCTAACTCTGAATTGTACCCCACATTTTTAAATAATTAAAATATATTATTAAATAAATAAATAAATGAAAGCTGTAAAACATTAAACTAACTTTGTTTATTCTATTTTACATTTTTTTTTACTTTAAAATGGTTAAAATTCAGGTTTGGACCCAGAAATGTTCATTATGCAGGGATTGATTATTTATAAATTGTATAATCCTCCAATGATAACTCCTTTTCCCTTTAACACATTGGAATACATGGTATAATTCTGCCTTCAAAACTGACAACTACAATGTTTCTCACATAAACACTGAATTTTTTTTCTACCTAAATTGAAACTTGTTAAGATTTCAGATCTATATCATTCTTAGAAAACTGAACCTTGAGATTCAGTGTACGTAAGTGGTATTCAGAAGGCAGAAACCATAACAAATCTTAAAAATTTTAGAAAATAAAACAGTATCATGATTTAAGACAGCTTCTTCCATTCTTAAAATTTGTATACATTTTCTTGGGCTCTCTGTATTTTCTGCTTCTTAATTTTGATTAAATGTTACAGATGTGCAATCCCTTATATATTTGAAGGAAATATAAAATCACATTCCCTTATTATTTTAACCCAATTTATATTTTTAAAAGAAACTTTCCATTGAATCCCCTAGTAATTTTTCTATCAAGACATAATGCTGCACTCTGCAACATAGTGTTCGATTCTTCTGATACTTTTAATCACCAAGCATTTATTATAAGGCACACAGAAAAAAGAGAATTTGGGTCCCAATATATGAAATCCAAAATAACATGGAGATGTACAACATAGTAAGTATTTGGGCTCAGCATTAGTATAAAAATTTAGAAAATTGAAAATTCTGGAAAAGTGATCATGACCTTAGCAAAAGCAGTGTTCAAATCATGTAGAAAAACTTGCTCAAAGGCTGTTACACAATACTCAAAACATCCAGAAGTTAAAAAAGTAAAGAAAGTGCTAAAATATTATTTGGGTTGTGCTATAACGAAGCCTCAATAGGACTCCGTGACATAATATAATAGACTACCTCGTGGTACCCCAGAGGTCCCCTCCCAGTTTGGA
>NW_007219398.1:0-3986 GCF_000164805.1 Carlito syrichta | reverse complement strand
CCCCATATTTTTAAAAAATTAAAATAAATAAATAATAAGTAAAAGCTTTAAAACATGTAACTGACTTTATACGTAGTTTTTTTTTTTTTTTACTTAATAATATATACAATTCAGGGTTGGGCCCAGAAATGTTCATTATGCTGGGATTGATTTTTTAAGTAATGTATAATACTCCAATGATAACACCTTTTCTCTTTAATACGTTGGAATACATGGTATAATTCTGCCTTCAAAAATGACAACTACAGTGTTTCTCACATAAATTATGAATGTTTTATTCTCCCTAAATTGAAACTTGTTACTATTCCAGATCTATATCTTTTTTAGAAATCTTAACCTTGAAATTCACTGTACCTAAGTACTATTCAGAAGGCAGAATGCATAATAAACCTTAAAAATTTTAGAAAATTAAACAGTATCGTGATTTAATGCAGCTTTTTGCATTATTAAAATTTGTGTTCTTTTTCTTGGTGCAAACTGTATTTTCTGCTTGTTAATTTTGATTAAATGTTGCAGATGTGCAAACCTTAGAGAAAAGTTTCCCTTATGTATTTGAAGGAAATATAAAATCACATTCTCGTTATATTTTAACCCAATTTATATTCTTAAAATTATATTTCCATTGAATCCCCTAGTATTTTCTTTACCTAATACATAATACTGTACTCTGCAACGAAGTGTCCTATTATTCTGATACTTTTAATCACCAAGCATTTACAACGAGGATTCCAGAGAAAGAATTATGGGGCCCAATATATATAACCCAGAATAACATGGAGATGTACAAAGTAGTAAGTATATGGGCTCTGCATTAGTCAGACAAGATCAGGCACGTTCAGGGTGGTATGGCCATAGAACATTAGTATAATCATTTAGATAATTGAAAATTCTGGAAAAGTGATTATGATCTTAGCAAAGGCAATGTTCAAATACTGTAGGAAAAACTGCTCAAAGGCTGTTACAGAATATTCAAAACATCCAAAAGTTTCTAAACTTCAGAAAGTGCTGAAATATTATTTGGTTGTCTATAATGAAGCCTCAACATGACTCTGTGACAATAATAATAAAACACTACCTCTCGGGTAACCCACACATGTCCCCTCCCAGTTTGGGGGTTTCTCAGTCCACTCAATAAACACTGCTTATGAAAAAAAAGACCACCTCTTTTAGAGGATTCTTGAATGATCACTTATCCCTGGAGAAATTTTTGGATAGGTGTGAAAACATGGTTCCCTTCATTTCGTGGGAATGAAATCCACCTTGTCTACCGCATTTGGCAGAGCACTGAACACAAGTGCCTACGGATTGCTCAGTAGTCAAGGTCCCTACCATTATGATGTCAAAGTTCTGAGGCTGATGTCATAAATGACAATTTGACATGCTTGCTTCCGTGACTTTACTTACCTCTTTTAATGAAAAAATTAGCCTTTTAGTCAATCTACAGATTCAATGAAATAACCATTAACATAACATCATTCTTCTCAGACCTAGAAATTGCAGAAAAGAATTCAAGGAAACCATAAACAATCACGAATAGCCAAAAGAATCTTATCAAAAGAAACAAAGCAGGAGCTATCACAGTTTCAAAATACAAATTTTACTATATGTTTACAGTAATCAACCCAGCCTGGTATTGGTACAAGAATAGGTCCATAGGTCAATGGATCAGTACAGAGAATGAAATCCTCAAATTCCAACCAACTCATCTTTGAAAAATCCTCCAGTACCCACTGGTTAATGGAGAATATATTCAGTAAATGTTGCTGGGAAAAGGCTGACAACATGCATAAGATTGAAACAGTTCCCATATCTATCACCATACACATTAACTCTAAATGGATCAAAGACGAAAACGTAAAACACCAAATATAATAATCTTTCAAAACGCGGTAAACATCATTAGGGAAACTGGAACCAGAAACAAATTCCCTTTCGGAGCCCTAAATACCCATGCCTTAAGGAGTAAGTTAGACAAGTGGGACCTCATCAAATTAATATACTTGTGCAAAACAAAAGAAAACATTAGAAGACCAGGGATACAGCCAACAGAATGGGGAAAATGACTCTCCTCCTATATATTTGTAAAAAGGCATAACATCTAGTATCTTCAAGAAACTAAAACTCAGAAAAATCAGACAAACTTTCCCTTTGAAAAGTGTGCAAAATACGTGATTGGATACTTTTCATAAGAAGAGTTAAGGGCAGCCAGCAGACACATGAAAATTGCTTAGCTCATTCATCATCAAAGAAATGAAAATGAAAACACTTTTAAATACCACATACCCCTGGTAAGACTGTCCATCATCAATAAAACAAACAATAACAGATGCAGGTAAGGATTTGGGAAGAAATAAAAGCTTCCACACTGCATGTGGACTAAAAAGTAGAGCAACATCTTTGGAAAACAGTGTGGTTGTTTGTAAAGGGACAAGATATTGACCTACCATCTGACTCAGTAATTCCCCTGTCGAGAATATACCTGGATGAACTAAAATGATTTTACCAAAAAGATACCAGCACGAGTATGCTTTTTGCATCTCTAATCACAATTGCTATAAAACATGGTATGAACCATGTTGCCCATCAAAGCTGGATAAGATAAAATAAATGTGGTATATACTCAGTAGAGTAGTATGTAGGCATAAAAAACGACAGGTAGAAGGATTTTGCAGAACGTTTGATGGATATGAGGTAAGTCATTTTCAGTGATTTATCACAGAAACAAAGAACAGGGTTCAATAAGTTCTCACTCATGAGCTGAACTTGATCACTCATAGTGCTGTAAGCAAATGATTGGCAATAGTGGAAAACTGTTTAGGGGGAGGGATGAGATTGGCAGTGGAGGAATACTGCTAAGGAAGGAGGAGCATACCTCATCAACCAGGGACCCTGCATAGTTAATGTTTGTGTAGCTAACTCTGAATTGTACCCCACATTTTTAAATAATTAAAATATATTATTAAATAAATAAATAAATGAAAGCTGTAAAACATTAAACTAACTTTGTTTATTCTATTTTGCATTTTTTTTTACTTTAAAATGGTTAAAATTCAGGTTTGGACCCAGAAATGTTCATTATGCAGGGATTGATTATTTACAAATTGTATAATCCTCCAATGATAACTCCTTTTCCCTTTAACACATTGGAATACATGGTATAATTCTGCCTTCAAAACTGACAACTACAATGTTTCTCACATAAACACTGAATTTTTTTTCTACCTAAATTGAAACTTGTTAAGATTTCAGATCTATATCATTCTTAGAAAACTGAACCTTGAGATTCAGTGTACGTAAGTGGTATTCAGAAGGCAGAAACCATAACAAATCTTAAAAATTTTAGAAAATAAAACAGTATCATGATTTAAGACAGCTTCTTCCATTCTTAAAATTTGTATACATTTTCTTGGTGCTCTCTGTATTTTCTGCTTCTTAATTTTGATTAAATGTTACAGATGTGCAATCCCTTATATATTTGAAGGAAATATAAAATCACATTCCCTTATTATTTTAACCCAATTTATATTTTTAAAAGAAACTTTCCATTGAATCCCCTAGTAATTTTTCTATCAAGACATAATGCTGCACTCTGCAACATAGTGTTCGATTCTTCTGATACTTTTAATCACCAAGCATTTATTATAAGGCACACAGAAAAAAGAGAATTTGGGTCCCAATATATGAAATCCAAAATAACATGGAGATGTACAACATAGTAAGTATTTGGGCTCAGCATTAGTATAAAAATTTAGAAAATTGAAAATTCTGGAAAAGTGATCATGACCTTAGCAAAAGCAGTGTTCAAATCATGTAGAAAAACTTGCTCAAAGGCTGTTACACAATACTCAAAACATCCAGAAGTTAAAAAAGTAAAGAAAGTGCTAAAATATTATTTGGGTTGTGCTATAACGAAGCCTCAATAGGACTCCGTGACATAATATAATAGACTACCTCGTGGTACCCCAGAGGTCCCCTCCCAGTTTGGA
>NW_007219397.1:0-5776 GCF_000164805.1 Carlito syrichta | reverse complement strand
CATTTTTTAAAAATTAAAATAAATAAATAATAAGTAAAAGCTTTAAAACATGTAACTGACTTTATACGTAGTTTTTTTTTTTTTTTTACTTTAATAATATATACAATTCAGCGTTGGGCCCAGAAATGTTCATTATGCTGGGATTGATTTTTTAAGTAATGTATAATACTCCAATGATAACACCTTTTCTCTTTAATACGTTGGAATACATGGTATAATTCTGCCTTCAAAAATGACAACTACAGTGTTTCTCACATAAATTATGAATGTTTTATTCTCCCTAAATTGAAACTTGTTACTATTCCAGATCTATATCTTTTTTAGAAATCTTAACCTTGAAATTCACTGTACCTAAGTACTATTCAGAAGGCAGAATGCATAATAAACCTTAAAAATTTTAGAAAATTAGACAGTATCGTGATTTAATGCAGCTTTTTGCATTATTAAAATTTGTGTTCTTTTTCTTGGTGCAAACTGTATTTTCTGCTTGTTAATTTTGATTAAATGTTGCAGATGTGCAAACCTTAGAGAAAAGTTTCCCTTATGTATTTGAAGGAAATATAAAATCACATTCTCGTTATATTTTAACCCAATTTATATTCTTAAAATTATATTTCCATTGAATCCCCTAGTATTTTCTTTACCTAATACATAATACTGTACTCTGCAACGAAGTGTCCTATTATTCTGATACTTTTAATCACCAAGCATTTACAACGAGGATTCCAGAGAAAGAATTATGGGGCCCAATATATATAACCCAGAATAACATGGAGATGTACAAAGTAGTAAGTATATGGGCTCTGCATTAGGCAGACAAGATCAGGCACGTTCAGGTGGTATGGCCATAGAACATTAGTATAATCATTTAGATAATTGAAAATTCTGGAAAAGTGATTATGATCTTAGCAAAGGCAATGTTCAAATACTGTAGGAAAAACTGCTCAAAGGCTGTTACAGAATATTCAAAACATCCAAAAGTTTCTAAACTTCAGAAAGTGCTGAAATATTATTTGGTTGTCTATAATGAAGCCTCAACATGACTCTGTGACAATAATAATAAAACACTACCTCTCGGGTAACCCACACATGTCCCCTCCCAGTTTGGGGGTTTCTCAGTCCACTCAATAAACACTGCTTATGAAAAAAAAGACCACCTCTTTTAGAGGATTCTTGAATGATCACTTATCCCTGGAGAAATTTTTGGATAGGTGTGAAAACATGGTTCCCTTCATTTCGTGGGAATGAAATCCACCTTGTCTACCGCATTTGGCAGAGCACTGAACACAAGTGCCTACGGATTGCTCAGTAGTCAAGGTCCCTACCATTATGATGTCAAAGTTCTGAGGCTGATGTCATAAATGACAATTTGACATGCTTGCTTCCGTGACTTTACTTACCTCTTTTAATGAAAAAATTAGCCTTTTAGTCAATCTACAGATTCAATGAAATAACCATTAACATAACATCATTCTTCTCAGACCTAGAAATTGCAGAAAAGAATTCAAGGAAACCATAAACAATCACGAATAGCCAAAAGAATCTTATCAAAAGAAACAAAGCAGGAGCTATCACAGTTTCAAAATACAAATTTTACTATATGTTTACAGTAATCAACCCAGCCTGGTATTGGTACAAGAATAGGTCCATAGGTCAATGGATCAGTACAGAGAATGAAATCCTCAAATTCCAACCAACTCATCTTTGAAAAATCCTCCAGTACCCACTGGTTAATGGAGAATATATTCAGTAAATGTTGCTGGGAAAAGGCTGACAACATGCATAAGATTGAAACAGTTCCCATATCTATCACCATACACATTAACTCTAAATGGATCAAAGACGAAAACGTAAAACACCAAATATAATAATCTTTCAAAACGCGGTAAACATCATTAGGGAAACTGGAACCAGAAACAAATTCCCTTTCGGAGCCCTAAATACCCATGCCTTAAGGAGTAAGTTAGACAAGTGGGACCTCATCAAATTAATATACTTGTGCAAAACAAAAGAAAACATTAGAAGACCAGGGATACAGCCAACAGAATGGGGAAAATGACTCTCCTCCTATATATTTGTAAAAAGGCATAACATCTAGTATCTTCAAGAAACTAAAACTCAGAAAAATCAGACAAACTTTCCCTTTGAAAAGTGTGCAAAATACGTGATTGGATACTTTTCATAAGAAGAGTTAAGGGCAGCCAGCAGACACATGAAAATTGCTTAGCTCATTCATCATCAAAGAAATGAAAATGAAAACACTTTTAAATACCACATACCCCTGGTAAGACTGTCCATCATCAATAAAACAAACAATAACAGATGCAGGTAAGGATTTGGGAAGAAATAAAAGCTTCCACACTGCATGTGGACTAAAAAGTAGAGCAACATCTTTGGAAAACAGTGTGGTTGTTTGTAAAGGGACAAGATATTGACCTACCATCTGACTCAGTAATTCCCCTGTCGAGAATATACCTGGATGAACTAAAATGATTTTACCAAAAAGATACCAGCACGAGTATGCTTTTTGCATCTCTATTCACAATTGCTATAAAACATGGTATGAACCATGTTGCCCATCAAAGCTGGATAGGATAAAATAAATGTAGTATATACTCAGTAGAGTAGTATGTAGGCATAAAAAACGACAGGTAGAAGGATTTTGCAGAACGTTTGATGGATATGAGGTAAGTCATTTTCAGTGATTTATCACAGAAACAAAGAACAGGGTTCAATAAGTTCTCACTCATGAGCTGAACTTGATCACTCATAGTGCTGTAAGCAAATGATTGGCAATAGTGGAAAACTGTTTAGGGGGAGGGATGAGATTGGCAGTGGAGGAATACTGCTAAGGAAGGAGGAGCATACCTCATCAACCAGGGACCCTGCATAGTTAATGTTTGTGTAGCTAACTCTGAATTGTACCCCACATTTTTAAATAATTAAAATATATTATTAAATAAATAAATAAATGAAAGCTGTAAAACATTAAACTAACTTTGTTTATTCTATTTTGCATTTTTTTTTACTTTAAAATGGTTAAAATTCAGGTTTGGACCCAGAAATGTTCATTATGCAGGGATTGATTATTTACAAATTGTATAATCCTCCAATGATAACTCCTTTTCCCTTTAACACATTGGAATACATGGTATAATTCTGCCTTCAAAACTGACAACTACAATGTTTCTCACATAAACACTGAATTTTTTTTCTACCTAAATTGAAACTTGTTAAGATTTCAGATCTATATCATTCTTAGAAAACTGAACCTTGAGATTCAGTGTACGTAAGTGGTATTCAGAAGGCAGAAACCATAACAAATCTTAAAAATTTTAGAAAATAAAACAGTATCATGATTTAAGACAGCTTCTTCCATTCTTAAAATTTGTATACATTTTCTTGGTGCTCTCTGTATTTTCTGCTTCTTAATTTTGATTAAATGTTACAGATGTGCAATCCCTTATATATTTGAAGGAAATATAAAATCACATTCCCTTATTATTTTAACCCAATTTATATTTTTAAAAGAAACTTTCCATTGAATCCCCTAGTAATTTTTCTATCAAGACATAATGCTGCACTCTGCAACATAGTGTTCGATTCTTCTGATACTTTTAATCACCAAGCATTTATTATAAGGCACACAGAAAAAAGAGAATTTGGGTCCCAATATATGAAATCCAAAATAACATGGAGATGTACAACATAGTAAGTATTTGGGCTCAGCATTAGTATAAAAATTTAGAAAATTGAAAATTCTGGAAAAGTGATCATGACCTTAGCAAAAGCAGTGTTCAAATCATGTAGAAAAACTTGCTCAAAGGCTGTTACACAATACTCAAAACATCCAAAAGTTAAAAAAGTAAAGAAAGTGCTAAAATATTATTTGGTTGTGCTATAACGAAGCCTCAATAGGACTCCGTGACAATAGTAATAATAGACTACCTCGTGGGTAACCCCCAGAGGTCCCCTCCCAGTTTGGAAGACTCTCAGTCCTCTCAATAAACACTGCTTTAAAAAAAAAAAGACTACCTCATTTAGAGGATTCTTGAATGATCACTAATCCCTGGAGAAATTTTTGGATAGGTGTGAACACATGGTTCCCTTCACTCCCAGGGATGATATCCACCATGTCTACCGCATATGACAGAGCACTGTACACAAGTGCTTGAAGCCTAAGAATTGCTCAGTAGTCAATGTACCTCCCATTATGATGTCAAATTTCTGAGACTGATGTCATAAATGACAATTTGACATGCTTGTTTTCATGATTTTACTTACCTCTTTTAATGTAAACATTAACCTTTTAGTGAATCTACAGATGCAATGAAATAATCATTAAGTTAACATAATTCTTCTCAGACCTGAAAATTGAAATAAAGAATTCATAAGAAACCACAAACAATCAGGAATAGCCAAAAGAATCTTATCAAAAGAAACAAAGCAGGAGTGATCGCAGTTCCAGACTACAAACTATACTATATGTTAACAATAATCAACACAACCTAGCATTGGTACAAGAATAGGTCCATAGGCTAATGTATGAGGACAAAGAATGACATCCTCAAATTCTCAAACAACTCATTTTTGAAAAAACCTCCAAGTCCCTTTGGTTAATGGAGAACGTATTCAGCAAATGTTGTTGGGAAAAGGCTGACAACATCCAGAAGATTGAAATAGGACCCATATCTATCACCGTACATGGATAACTCTAAATGGATCAAAGACCCAAGCGTAAAACACCAAATTATAATCTTACAGAGCGAAGGAGACACCATTAGGGAAACAGGAAACAGAAACTAATTCCTCTTCAGAGCCCTAAAAACCCATGCCTTAAGGAGTAAGTTAGATAAGTGGGACCTCATCAAATTAATATACTTCTGCAAAACAAAAGAAATAATCAGAAGAGCAGGGATACAGCCAACCAAATGGGGAAAACGATTCTCCAACCATATATTTGTAAAAAGTCATAACATCTAGGATCTAAAAGAAACTCTAACTCTCAGAAATATCAGACAAACTTTCCCTTTGAAAAGTGTGCAGAATACGTGATTGGACACTTTTCATAAGAAGAGCTACTGGCAGCAAGCAGACACATGAAATTGCTCAGCCTCACTCATCATCAGAGAAATGCGAATGAAAACACTTTGAAATACCACATATACCTTGTAAGACTGGCCACCATTAATAAAATAAACAATAACAGATGCTGATAAGGATTTGGGAAGAAATAAATGCTTCTACACTGCATGTGGACTGAAAAGTAGAGAAAGATCTTTGAAAAAGAGTGGGGTGTTTTGTAAAGAGACAAGAAATTGACCTACCATGTGACTCAGTAATATCCCTGTCGATAATATACCTGGATGAACTCAAAATATTTTACCAAAAAGATACCTGCACGAGAATGATTTTTCCAGCTCTAATCACAATTTACATAAAATATGGTACGAACCATGTTGCCCATCAAAGCTGGAAAGGATAAAATGAATGTGGTATATACTCAGTAGAATAATATGTAGCCATAAAAAAGGAGAGATAGAAGGATTTTGCAGAACGTTTGACGAATATGAGGTAGGTCATTTTCAGTGATTTATTACAGAAACAAAGAACAGAGTTCCATATGTTCTCACTCATGAGCTGAACTCGAACACGCATAGTGCTGTAAGCAAGTGATTGGCAGTATTGGAAAACTTTTTAGGGGGAGGGGTGAGATTGGCAGTGGAGGGATACTCCTGAGGAAGAGAGGGGCACACCTCATGAACTAGGGATCCTG
>NW_007219396.1:0-5623 GCF_000164805.1 Carlito syrichta | reverse complement strand
AGTAATGTATAATACTCCAATGATAACACCTGTTCTCTTTAATACGTTGGAATACATGGTAAAATTCTGCCTTCAAAAATGACAACTACAGTGTTTCTCACATAAATTATGAATGTTTTATTCTGCCTAAATTGAAACTTGTTACTATTCCAGATCTATATCTTTTTTAGAAATCTTAACCTTGAAATTCACTGTACCTAAGTACTATTCAGAAAGCAGAATGCATAATAAACCTTAAAAATTTTAGAAAATTAAACAGTATCGTGATTTAATGCAGCTTTTTGCATTATTAAAATTTGTGTTCTTTTTCTTAGTGCACACTGTATTTTCTGCTTGTTAATTTTGATTAAATGTTGCAAATGTGCAAACCTTAGAGAAAAGTTTCCCTTATGTATTTGAAGGAAATATAAAATCACATTCCCGTTATATTTTAACCCAATTTATATTCTTAAAATTATATTTCCATTGAATCCCCTAGTATTTTCTCTACCTAATACATAATACTGTACTCTGCAACGAAGTGTCCTATTATTCTGATACTTTTAATCACCAAGCATTTACAACGAGGAATCCAGAGAAAGAATTATGGGGCCCAATATATATAACCCAGAATAACATGGAGATGTACAAAGTAGTAAGTATATAGGCTCTGCATTAGGCAGACAAGATCAGGCATGTTCAGGGTGGTATGGCCGTAGAACATTAGTATAATCATATAGATAATTGAAAATTCTGGAAAAGTGATTATGATCTTAGCAAAGGCAATGTTCAAATACTGTAGGAAAAACTGCTCAAAGGCTCTTACAGAATATTCAAAACATCCAAAAGTTTCTAAACTTCAGAAAGTGCTGAAATATTATTTGGTTGTCTATAATGAAGCCTCAACATGACTCTGTGACAATAATAATAAAACACTACCTCTCGGGTAACCCACACATGTCCCCTCCCAGTTTGGGGGTTTCTCAGTCCACTCAATAAACACTGCTTATGAAAAAAAAGACCACCTCTTTTAGAGGATTCTTGAATGATCACTTATCCCTGGAGAAATTTTTGGATAGGTGTGAAAACATGGTTCCCTTCATTTCGTGGGAATGAAATCCACCTTGTCTACCGCATTTGGCAGAGCACTGAACACAAGTGCCTACGGATTGCTCAGTAGTCAAGGTCCCTACCATTATGATGTCAAAGTTCTGAGGCTGATGTCATAAATGACAATTTGACATGCTTGCTTCCGTGACTTTACTTACCTCTTTTAATGAAAAAATTAGCCTTTTAGTCAATCTACAGATTCAATGAAATAACCATTAACATAACATCATTCTTCTCAGACCTAGAAATTGCAGAAAAGAATTCAAGGAAACCATAAACAATCACGAATAGCCAAAAGAATCTTATCAAAAGAAACAAAGCAGGAGCTATCACAGTTTCAAAATACAAATTTTACTATATGTTTACAGTAATCAACCCAGCCTGGTATTGGTACAAGAATAGGTCCATAGGTCAATGGATCAGTACAGAGAATGAAATCCTCAAATTCCAACCAACTCATCTTTGAAAAATCCTCCAGTACCCACTGGTTAATGGAGAATATATTCAGTAAATGTTGCTGGGAAAAGGCTGACAACATGCATAAGATTGAAACAGTTCCCATATCTATCACCATACACATTAACTCTAAATGGATCAAAGACGAAAACGTAAAACACCAAATATAATAATCTTTCAAAACGCGGTAAACATCATTAGGGAAACTGGAACCAGAAACAAATTCCCTTTCGGAGCCCTAAATACCCATGCCTTAAGGAGTAAGTTAGACAAGTGGGACCTCATCAAATTAATATACTTGTGCAAAACAAAAGAAAACATTAGAAGACCAGGGATACAGCCAACAGAATGGGGAAAATGACTCTCCTCCTATATATTTGTAAAAAGGCATAACATCTAGTATCTTCAAGAAACTAAAACTCAGAAAAATCAGACAAACTTTCCCTTTGAAAAGTGTGCAAAATACGTGATTGGATACTTTTCATAAGAAGAGTTAAGGGCAGCCAGCAGACACATGAAAATTGCTTAGCTCATTCATCATCAAAGAAATGAAAATGAAAACACTTTTAAATACCACATACCCCTGGTAAGACTGTCCATCATCAATAAAACAAACAATAACAGATGCAGGTAAGGATTTGGGAAGAAATAAAAGCTTCCACACTGCATGTGGACTAAAAAGTAGAGCAACATCTTTGGAAAACAGTGTGGTTGTTTGTAAAGGGACAAGATATTGACCTACCATCTGACTCAGTAATTCCCCTGTCGAGAATATACCTGGATGAACTAAAATGATTTTACCAAAAAGATACCAGCACGAGTATGCTTTTTGCATCTCTAATCACAATTGCTATAAAACATGGTATGAACCATGTTGCCCATCAAAGCTGGATAGGATAAATAAATGTAGTATATACTCAGTAGAGTAGTATGTAGGCATAAAAAAGGACAGATAGAAGGATTTTGCAGAACGTTTGATGGATATGAGGTAAGTCATTTTCAGTGATTTATCACAGAAACAAAGAACAGGGTTCAATAAGTTCTCACTCAGGAGTTGAACTTGATCACTCATAGTGCTGTAAGCAAATGATTGGCAATAGTGGAAAACTGTTTAGGGGGAGGGATGAGATTGGCAGTGGAGGGATACTGCTAAGGAAGGGAGGAGCATACCTCATCAACCAGGGACCCTGCATAGTTAATGTTTGTGTAGCTAACTCTGAATTGTACCCCACATTTTTAAATAATTAAAATATATTATTAAATAAATAAATATATGAAAGCTGTAAAACATTAAACTAACTTTGTTTATTCTATTTTGCATTTTTTTTTACTTTAAAATGGTTAAAATTCAGGGTTGGACCCAGAAATGTTCATTATGCAGGGATTGATTATTTACAAATTGTATAATCCTCCAATGATAACTCCTTTTCCCTTTAACACATTGGAATACATGGTATAATTCTGCCTTCAAAACTGACAACTACAATGTTTCTGACATAAACACTGAATTTTTTTTCTACCTAAATTGAAACTTGTTAAGATTTCAGATCTATATCATTCTTAGAAAACTGAACCTTGAGATTCAGTGTACGTAAGTGGTATTCAGAAGGCAGAAACCATAACAAATCTTAAAAATTTTAGAAAATAAAACAGTATCATGATTTAAGACAGCTTCTTCCATTCTTAAAATTTGTATACATTTTCTTGGTGCTCTCTGTATTTTCTGCTTCTTAATTTTGATTAAATGTTACAGATGTGCAATCCCTTATATATTTGAAGGAAATATAAAATCACATTCCCTTATTATTTTAACCCAATTTATATTTTTAAAAGAAACTTTCCATTGAATCCCCTAGTAATTTTTCTATCAAGACATAATGCTGCACTCTGCAACATAGTGTTCGATTCTTCTGATACTTTTAATCACCAAGCATTTATTATAAGGCACACAGAAAAAAGAGAATTTGGGTCCCAATATATGAAATCCAAAATAACATGGAGATGTACAACATAGTAAGTATTTGGGCTCAGCATTAGTATAAAAATTTAGAAAATTGAAAATTCTGGAAAAGTGATCATGACCTTAGCAAAAGCAGTGTTCAAATCATGTAGAAAAACTTGCTCAAAGGCTGTTACACAATACTCAAAACATCCAAAAGTTAAAAAAGTAAAGAAAGTGCTAAAATATTATTTTGGTTGTGCTATAACGAAGCCTCAATAGGACTCCGTGACAATAATAACAATAGACTACCTCGTGGGTAACCCCCAGAGGTCCCCTCCCAGTTTGGAAGACTCTCGGTCCTCTCAATAAACACTGCTTTAAAAAAAAAAAGACTACCTCATTTAGAGGATTCTTGAATGATCACTAATCCCTGGAGAAATTTTTGGATAGGTGTGAACACATGGTTCCCTTCACTCCCAGGGATGATATCCACCATGTCTACCGCATATGACAGAGCACTGTACACAAGTGCTTGAAGCCTAAGAATTGCTCAGTAGTCAATGTACCTCCCATTATGATGTCAAATTTCTGAGACTGATGTCATAAATGACAATTTGACATGCTTGTTTTCATGATTTTACTTACCTCTTTTAATGTAAACATTAACCTTTTAGTGAATCTACAGATGCAATGAAATAATCATTAAGTTAACATAATTCTTCTCAGACCTGAAAATTGAAATAAAGAATTCATAAGAAACCACAAACAATCAGGAATAGCCAAAAGAATCTTATCAAAAGAAACAAAGCAGGAGTGATCGCAGTTCCAGACTACAAACTATACTATATGTTAACAATAATCAACACAACCTAGCATTGGTACAAGAATAGGTCCATAGGCTAATGTATGAGGACAAAGAATGACATCCTCAAATTCTCAAACAACTCATTTTGAAAAAACCTCCAAGTCCCTTTGGTTAATGGAGAACGTATTCAGCAAATGTTGTTGGGAAAAGGCTGACAACATCCAGAAGATTGAAATAGGACCCATATCTATCACCGTACATGGATAACTCTAAATGGATCAAAGACCCAAGCGTAAAACACCAAATTATAATCTTACAGAGCGAAGGAGACACCATTAGGGAAACAGGAAACAGAAACTAATTCCTCTTCAGAGCCCTAAAAACCCATGCCTTAAGGAGTAAGTTAGATAAGTGGGACCTCATCAAATTAATATACTTCTGCAAAACAAAAGAAATAATCAGAAGAGCAGGGATACAGCCAACCAAATGGGGAAAACGATTCTCCAACCATATATTTGTAAAAAGTCATAACATCTAGGATCTAAAAGAAACTCTAACTCTCAGAAATATCAGACAAACTTTCCCTTTGAAAAGTGTGCAGAATACGTGATTGGACACTTTTCATAAGAAGAGCTACTGGCAGCAAGCAGACACATGAAATTGCTCAGCCTCACTCATCATCAGAGAAATGCGAATGAAAACACTTTGAAATACCACATATACCTTGTAAGACTGGCCACCATTAATAAAATAAACAATAACAGATGCTGATAAGGATTTGGGAAGAAATAAATGCTTCTACACTGCATGTGGACTGAAAAGTAGAGAAAGATCTTTGAAAAAGAGTGGGGTGTTTTGTAAAGAGACAAGAAATTGACCTACCATGTGACTCAGTAATATCCCTGTCGATAATATACCTGGATGAACTCAAAATATTTTACCAAAAAGATACCTGCACGAGAATGATTTTTCCAGCTCTAATCACAATTTACATAAAATATGGTACGAACCATGTTGCCCATCAAAGCTGGAAAGGATAAAATGAATGTGGTATATACTCAGTAGAATAATATGTAGCCATAAAAAAGGAGAGATAGAAGGATTTTGCAGAACGTTTGACGAATATGAGGTAGGTCATTTTCAGTGATTTATTACAGAAACAAAGAACAGAGTTCCATATGTTCTCACTCATGAGCTGAACTCGAACACGCATAGTGCTGTAAGCAAGTGATTGGCAGTATTGGAAAACTTTTTAGGGGGAGGGGTGAGATTGGCAGTGGAGGGATACTCCTGAGGAAGAGAGGGGCACACCTCATGAACTAGGGATCCTG
>NW_007219395.1:0-3703 GCF_000164805.1 Carlito syrichta | reverse complement strand
CCCCTAAATTGAAACTTGTTACTATTCCAGATCTATATCTTTTTTAGAAATCTTAACCTTGAAATTCACTGTACCTAAGTACTATTCAGAAGGCAGAATGCATAATAAACCTTAAAAATTTTAGAAAATTAAACAGTATCGTGATTTAATGCAGCTTTTTGCATTATTAAAATTTGTGTTCTTTTTCTTGGTGCAAACTGTATTTTCTGCTTGTTAATTTTGATTAAATGTTGCAGATGTGCAAACCTTAGAGAAAAGTTTCCCTTATGTATTTGAAGGAAATATAAAATCACATTCTCGTTATATTTTAACCCAATTTATATTCTTAAAATTATATTTCCATTGAATCCCCTAGTATTTTCTTTACCTAATACATAATACTGTACTCTGCAACGAAGTGTGCTATTATTCTGATACTTTTAATCACCAAGCATTTACAACGAGGATTCCAGAGAAAGAATTATGGGGCCCAATATATATAACCCAGAATAACATGGAGATGTACAAAGTAGTAAGTATATGGGCTCTGCATTAGTCAGACAAGATCAGGCACGTTCAGGGTGGTATGGCCATAGAACATTAGTATAATCATTTAGATAATTGAAAATTCTGGAAAAGTGATTATGATCTTAGCAAAGGCAATGTTCAAATACTGTAGGAAAAACTGCTCAAAGGCTGTTACAGAATATTCAAAACATCCAAAAGTTTCTAAACTTCAGAAAGTGCTGAAATATTATTTGGTTGTCTATAATGAAGCCTCAACATGACTCTGTGACAATAATAATAAAACACTACCTCTCGGGTAACCCACACATGTCCCCTCCCAGTTTGGGGGTTTCTCAGTCCACTCAATAAACACTGCTTATGAAAAAAAAGACCACCTCTTTTAGAGGATTCTTGAATGATCACTTATCCCTGGAGAAATTTTTGGATAGGTGTGAAAACATGGTTCCCTTCATTTCGTGGGAATGAAATCCACCTTGTCTACCGCATTTGGCAGAGCACTGAACACAAGTGCCTACGGATTGCTCAGTAGTCAAGGTCCCTACCATTATGATGTCAAAGTTCTGAGGCTGATGTCATAAATGACAATTTGACATGCTTGCTTCCGTGACTTTACTTACCTCTTTTAATGAAAAAATTAGCCTTTTAGTCAATCTACAGATTCAATGAAATAACCATTAACATAACATCATTCTTCTCAGACCTAGAAATTGCAGAAAAGAATTCAAGGAAACCATAAACAATCACGAATAGCCAAAAGAATCTTATCAAAAGAAACAAAGCAGGAGCTATCACAGTTTCAAAATACAAATTTTACTATATGTTTACAGTAATCAACCCAGCCTGGTATTGGTACAAGAATAGGTCCATAGGTCAATGGATCAGTACAGAGAATGAAATCCTCAAATTCCAACCAACTCATCTTTGAAAAATCCTCCAGTACCCACTGGTTAATGGAGAATATATTCAGTAAATGTTGCTGGGAAAAGGCTGACAACATGCATAAGATTGAAACAGTTCCCATATCTATCACCATACACATTAACTCTAAATGGATCAAAGACGAAAACGTAAAACACCAAATATAATAATCTTTCAAAACGCGGTAAACATCATTAGGGAAACTGGAACCAGAAACAAATTCCCTTTCGGAGCCCTAAATACCCATGCCTTAAGGAGTAAGTTAGACAAGTGGGACCTCATCAAATTAATATACTTGTGCAAAACAAAAGAAAACATTAGAAGACCAGGGATACAGCCAACAGAATGGGGAAAATGACTCTCCTCCTATATATTTGTAAAAAGGCATAACATCTAGTATCTTCAAGAAACTAAAACTCAGAAAAATCAGACAAACTTTCCCTTTGAAAAGTGTGCAAAATACGTGATTGGATACTTTTCATAAGAAGAGTTAAGGGCAGCCAGCAGACACATGAAAATTGCTTAGCTCATTCATCATCAAAGAAATGAAAATGAAAACACTTTTAAATACCACATACCCCTGGTAAGACTGTCCATCATCAATAAAACAAACAATAACAGATGCAGGTAAGGATTTGGGAAGAAATAAAAGCTTCCACACTGCATGTGGACTAAAAAGTAGAGCAACATCTTTGGAAAACAGTGTGGTTGTTTGTAAAGGGACAAGATATTGACCTACCATCTGACTCAGTAATTCCCCTGTCGAGAATATACCTGGATGAACTAAAATGATTTTACCAAAAAGATACCAGCACGAGTATGCTTTTTGCATCTCTAATCACAATTGCTATAAAACATGGTATGACCCATGTTGCCCATCAAAGCTGGATAAGATAAAATAAATGTGGTATATACTCAGTAGAGTAGTATGTAGGCATAAAAAACGACAGGTAGAAGGATTTTGCAGAACGTTTGATGGATATGAGGTAAGTCATTTTCAGTGATTTATCACAGAAACAAAGAACAGGGTTCAATAAGTTCTCACTCATGAGCTGAACTTGATCACTCATAGTGCTGTAAGCAAATGATTGGCAATAGTGGAAAACTGTTTAGGGGGAGGGATGAGATTGGCAGTGGAGGAATACTGCTAAGGAAGGAGGAGCATACCTCATCAACCAGGGACCCTGCATAGTTAATGTTTGTGTAGCTAACTCTGAATTGTACCCCACATTCTTAAATAATTAAAATATATTATTAAATAAATAAATAAATGAAAGCTGTAAAACATTAAACTAACTTTGTTTATTCTATTTTGCATTTTTTTTACTTTAAAATGGTTAAAATTCAGGTTTGGACCCAGAAATGTTCATTATGCAGGGATTGATTATTTACAAATTGTATAATCCTCCAATGATAACTCCTTTTCCCTTTAACACATTGGAATACATGGTATAATTCTGCCTTCAAAACTGACAACTACAATGTTTCTCACATAAACACTGAATTTTTTCTACCTAAATTGAAACTTGTTAAGATTTCAGATCTATATCATTCTTAGAAAACTGAACCTTGAGATTCAGTGTACGTAAGTGGTATTCAGAAGGCAGAAACCATAACAAATCTTAAAAATTTTAGAAAATAAAACAGTATCATGATTTAAGACAGCTTCTTCCATTCTTAAAATTTGTATACATTTTCTTGGTGCTCTCTGTATTTTCTGCTTCTTAATTTTGATTAAATGTTACAGATGTGCAATCCCTTATATATTTGAAGGAAATATAAAATCACATTCCCTTATTATTTTAACCCAATTTATATTTTTAAAAGAAACTTTCCATTGAATCCCCTAGTAATTTTTCTATCAAGACATAATGCTGCACTCTGCAACATAGTGTTCGATTCTTCTGATACTTTTAATCACCAAGCATTTATTATAAGGCACACAGAAAAAAGAGAATTTGGGTCCCAATATATGAAATCCAAAATAACATGGAGATGTACAACATAGTAAGTATTTGGGCTCAGCATTAGTATAAAAATTTAGAAAATTGAAAATTCTGGAAAAGTGATCATGACCTTAGCAAAAGCAGTGTTCAAATCATGTAGAAAAACTTGCTCAAAGGCTGTTACACAATACTCAAAACATCCAGAAGTTAAAAAAGTAAAGAAAGTGCTAAAATATTATTTGGGTTGTGCTATAACGAAGCCTCAATAGGACTCCGTGACATAATATAATAGACTACCTCGTGGTACCCCAGAGGTCCCCTCCCAGTTTGGA
>NW_007219394.1:0-26773 GCF_000164805.1 Carlito syrichta | reverse complement strand
CAGGCAGTTGGAGAGGGAGAGTTGCTTAAGCCCAGGAGTTTGAGACTGCAATGAGCCATAACCATGCCACGGCACTCCAGTTGGGTGACAGAGGGAGACTCCAACCCCACCACTCTAAAAAGGAAATAAAGAAAACACCTAAGAAGGCCCTATGATTTCACCTTTGCCTAATCTTTAGGGTCAGCAAAAGCAGCAAATGAAGGATAAGAGAATTGCAAACTACCTGGCTAAGCACTGGAGATTAACATCAACAGTGACAACCTGCAAAGACAGGCAAAATCTTTTGTGGTTTTTGACTCCAAATGTTTAAAGATATCTGGCAAATCATTAGCTGACTGCTAAGCTAACAGTGCAGAGACTTCAGTGGAAAAAAAATGACAAAAACTCTTTACAAAAAAGGATTCAATAAACAGTTAAACAAATAAGTACAACCCACAAGTAACAACAGTGAGCCCTGAAAAAACAAGGGTATTTGTTTCCCAGAGATACTTTATTATAATACTCAAAATATGTATCATTCACAGAAATCTATGAAGCATTCAAGGAACAGAAAGTACAGCCCATTCCCAAAAGAAAAAGAAAACTAACTGATACTGCCTTTGAGGAAGCACAGACAATGAACTTAAGAGTGATAGAGATTATTTGATTACCCACATTTGAGTTGGGTTCCTTAGACTTCTCTTAGTTCCATCTATGAACTGTTATAAAATCCATCTTTATCAAAGAACTGTGCTGATATGATGTTGATGTCCCCTCCAAAACTAACTACAAAATCTCATTGTCATTGTATGTTAGGAGGTGGGACCTTTAAGAGATGATTATGCGATGAGGGCTTATGAATGGATTCATGATATTATTGTGAGAGTTAGTTACCTCAGGAATGGAATCCTGATAAAGGGATGAAGCTTGTCCCTCTTTCCTCTCAGTTTCACACTCACTTACTCTTCTGCCTCCGACCCTGCCACGGTGAGCATGCAGGCCCTCGCTAGATGCCGGCACCATGTTCTTGAACCTCCCAGCCTCCAGGAACATGAGTCAAATTAGCTTCTTTTGTATACAAATTGTCCAATCTTAGGTATTCTGTTACACCCACAAAATGGACTAAGACATCTGAGAAGTCACCTTAGCAAGAACTCCCCTGTTCTTGAAATCTGATCACCTTTGGTGTCTGATCAGGTTACTCAATCTCATCCCCCAGGTAATGTCTGATCACCATGGCCTGTTCTCAGCAAGAATCCTGTCAGGTCAGTTTAGCCAGAATCCCCATTCCCTTGATGTTTTCTCTTACTAATTTTTCCTCCACTGACCCCACCCTGCTCCTTGGCTACAAATTCCCACTTGCTGTATTCAGAGGTGAGCCCAGTCTCTTTTTCCCATTCAAGATATTATTGCAGTAGTCCCTGTACCCATCACAATGGTCTTAAATGGTTTTCTTACCATGCCTTAACAAGTACTATAGGCACCCAACGGTTAAGATTATATAGCTTTAGTACTGTGCCCAATTTCCTGGTAAATCAATGTCATGGCACTTTGAAAAAAATGACAAATGAGACTGAAGATCTCTGTTATGTCACCCCAGGATAAATGGAGACAGTTGGAGTTTGCAGAAAATTGAAATGAGTTGAGCTGAGCTGTTTGGAAAGATCTGAAATCTACTGAAAAAAAGGGGTGGGGGAGACTCAGAGAGTAAGGCTGAATCTTTACCCAAATATCAAGGAGTGCTGATCCAGCTTTATATGTTTAGAACTATAAAAGGAAAGTAAGACTTTACCAATATATTAGATTTTTCAGCAGTACGTATTCTTATTCAAAGACTTATTAGCATACTGGAAAGCTTAGTGTATTTTAACTCTGCTTTCAATATTCCCAGAACACTTCACTCTCTTAATGCCATAATTATTTTTCATAAATAGGTGTTTTCTAAAAATTCTGACATGCTAACTTGTCTGTTAGTAAGTTGTTTAAGTTATTTTCTAGAGTCAATTTTCTTTCTTTAATCTTTATTGAGCTATAATTGGTCTACAAAAATTACATACATTTAATCTTATATCTTGTTGAGTTTGGACATAAAAATACACTCTATATACCATCTCCACACAACCCAGATACTAAACATATCTAGCACCTCCAAAAATGTCCTTGTGTTCAGTGTGAGATGTGTTTGCATTGGGGGCTAGGGAGATACTTAATATATGACTGTATTTGGGTTTTTTCCCCCTAATGTCATTTGTCTGGTACTTAGGTAAATGTTTCTCTAAAGTCATTCTAAATATAGGGGTTGTCTCACATGGAGTCTGCTCATGTTACTTAACAGGAAATTACAAATAAAGTCATTCTTACATTATCACAGAACTTTAGTGGGTTTGAAATTTTGGTTTGTTACTGAACACTTTTACATTCATTACATTTACAGTTTGCATTGTCTCACAGCCATTTATAATCAGACCACTTAGTAAAGATGTCATACATATGGAGCCTCTTCCATATAAATGTGTTATGTCAATGAGTAAGAACAATTGAGGGGTTTCCCTAATTGATTAGTGTTCCATTTTTTTAATTGTGTAGTCTTCCAGTCTTATATATTAAAATTATGGCTGAATTCTCATTTATTACATTTGAATGTTATGACATTTCTAATTGTCTCTCTGCTGTTGAATTCCCTCATGTTGTCTAGGCAAAGAATGATGACCGAAGGCTTTGACATAAACGACATTTTTATGGATGCTTTCAAGTGTGAGTTCTCGCATGTATTCTAAGGGAATAACTTTGGCTGAAGGCTTTCCCACATAAATGACATTTATGTGGTTTTTCTCCAGTGTGGGTTCTCTCATGTCGTTGAAGGACAGAACTTTGAATGAAGGTTTTCCCACAAAAATGACATTCATATGGTTTCTCTCCAGTGTGAATTCGCTCATGTCGCTTAAGAACAGAACTTTGAATGAAGGTTTTTCCACAAAAATGACATTCATATGGCTTTTCTCCACTGTGAGTTTTCTCATGTTGTCTAAGGTGAGAACGTTCTCTGAAGGCTTTCCCACAAACATGGCATTCATATGGTCTCTCTGTTGTATGCGTTCTCTCGTGTTGTCTAAGGTTAGAGATTTCCCTAAAGAATTTCTCACACTGATGGCATTTATATGGTTTCTCAGCTGTGTGACATCTCTCGTGTCTTTTAAGATGAGAACACTGACGGAAATTTTTTCCACATAAATGGCATTTATATGGTTTCTCTCCAGTGTGAGTCCTTTCATGTTGTCTAAGAACAACCCTTTGACTAAAGGCTTTCCCACATGCATGACATTCATATGGTTTCTCTCCAGTGTGAGTTTTTTCATGTTGTCTAAGGTGAGAACATTGACTGAAGGCTTTCCCACATACTTGGCATTCATATGGTTTCTCTCCAGTGTGGATTCTTTTGTGTTGTCTAAGGTTACTGCAATTACTAAGGGATTTTCTACATAGATCACACTCATATGATTTATCTCTAGTGTGAATTTGATTATTTTGATTATTGCCTGCTTGATCACTAATGGTTTTTCCACACTGCTTGCTGTTACAGGGTTTCTTTTCTGTGTGCAGTAATGAATAAGTCAATACAGATCTATGAAGGAAATTTTCTGCCAAATCATTCCATTCAAAAGGATCTTCTTGAGAGTGGAAGTTCTGATTGTATAAAGGAGATAAAAGGTGATCAGTGGTTTTCCCACATACATCCATACATTTTTTCTTTACATATGAAATCTAGTTTGATTACTCAGCTACAGACTCCAGTTAAAATATTTCCAATACATATAGTGTATTACTTCTCTGAATGTCCAAATATTTTATCTTTTGTAGTATTTCAACCATAGTACTACCAGATTAATTGTGAAGACTTCAATGTTTCAAATATTAGGTTATGAACAAATGTTTTGTTTCCTTATAAAAAAGATATCAGGTTATAATTTTGATCTTTGGTTAACCTATTCACTAAATTTAAACTATCCCCCAATTTTTACTTATAGCTCTTAATGCCATATTAATTGCAGTCAGATGATTGTTCTCAATTGCTAACATCCCATTTCCAGATCTGTAATTTGCATGACCCATGATACTTACCATTGGCATAATGGTGGTTATATCTTTCCTGCTGACACAGTGCATAGACATAATTTCTTGTTCTTCAATAATACCTTCTCTGCCTACAATAATTGAAAAAATATATATATTTGGAGTGTTAATAGGACAATAAAATGCTGAAAATAATCAAGACTAATGTAGTATGTTTTAAAAATTTATGCATAGATGGGGTAAATAAAGGAATACCCTAGATGATAAAAACAGACTATAAAAGACTGACAACTAGAAAGTCAGAATCATAGCACAAAAAAGGAAAATTGAGATGAGATGTTGGATAGATAAGTAAATTGAAAATCTTCAAAAACGGGTATCAGGACAAAAATCACCAACAAGTACATGAATATCCTTTGCCTTAAGGCAAAGACAATGGTAGGCAGACACATGAATAATGATTCATAAGTCAGTAATGACAGATCTAAGGAATTTTGCCCCAATTACTTCTTTATTTTAGAAAATGTCACTCACTTAAAACCTTCAGTTGATTTTCAAAGACTTAATCACTGACCAAGCATCTCCTCTTATTAAAGTGCAGGTCTTTGCTGCTCACCTGGACTCTGTTCATGAACAAATTCTCTCTCTTCTTTCTGTAGCTCTTCTCTTTGCTCCAACTGCAAAATTACACCTGATTTGTGGAAAGGATACCCTGTCCATGGGAAGAAAGTATATGAATTTTAAATTATGTGCAAATAAACATGCATTTTCAGAGTCTAGGCCAGGCCACAAAGAATGGGAACAATGAATTTTAACCCAGGTAACAACATCTTGAATAGAGAAAACATCTGTCATTTGATTTTTTAAAAATCTGGAACATGTGCCCCAAAATGATAAAGATCTATGGATGTGGATGCCCATACCCAAGTTCAAAAACAGAATGCAGAATTCTCAGTCTCATGAAAATGAGAGAAATACATTTCTCCAAAGTAGAGTAAACATTATTTTGAAACAAAAGCCAATAATCATAAAGCTTCACAATAAATCTATGTTTTATATGTATAAGAAATTGACTATTTGTTTCACTAATCCTGTTTCAACCCCCAAAATAGTGACTAGAAGTTATACAGAAAATATTTAAGGTTGGGTACAGTCTGTAATCCCAACACTTTGGGAAGCTGAGGCAGGAGGATTGCTTGAGCCCAGGAGTTCACGACCACCATGGGCAACATAACAAGACCACATCTTAAAAACAAATTATTTAACCCATTTATTTATGCACTTAAAAATATCATGAAGTTTTCAGATCTGTTTTTGGTGTTGGAGGTTAAATAGCATTAAAGAAATAAAATTGTAGCTAAGATTATACTCCAGTAAGGAGATAAACTTTATGCATGAAAGATGTAAAGAAATAAAGTAGTTCATGTAATTCTAAGGGCTATGAAAGAATCAGGGTAGAAATCAGAGGGGGATTGGGGAAGATCCTTATTGAATGAATGAATGAATGCATGCATGCATGTATGTATGTACACACAGATCCACATACATAAATGTTGAGAGACTCACCAATGGAGACTAGATGATCGATACTTTCCAACATCACATCTTTGTACAACTTTCTCTGGGATGTGCTCATCAGGGCCCATTCTTCCTGGGTAAAGTCTATGGCTACATCTTCAAAGGTTACTGATCTCTAGAACATCACAGATATTCAGGTTTAGACAAAGCAATCCCTGCCAATGTCCACAGTAGGAAGACTGAGATGACAGAACTGAAGAATCAGGAGTAACTGGATGTGCAGAAAAGCCAAACTGTGCTTAGGCTCCAGCCAGTTCATTCTCAGTTCTGAGCTGCCATCTTTCTTCCAAACACAGAAACACACTCTAAATTAATAAAGTCTTATTATAAAGGACATGTAATAGTATGAGTTATAGCATGATATAACTTGGAATTTTTCACAAACTGGCAATTATGACATCCAGGCTGATCATTACAAAATTATCACTTGAAAATTCACAACTGCAACTCTTTCCCATTAATTTCAAGTAATTCTATAGACCAGTCATAAGACAAACAACATTCTTAATTTGCTACTTTTAACCACGATTGAGGTTAAATTATTCTGCTAAATAAACCATAGGTTCCCCATTTATCAATTGACTTAACTGGTGTGTTCAAAGATGCAGTGAACTTAGGAAGCATTTCCTGCTTCGAAAAGAAGCATTAGACACAAATCACTGTCTATTATTCATTACAAATGCAGAGAACTGGGTGGACGCACTGGCTCACGTTTGTAACTCCAGCATTGTATGAGGCCGAGAGGGTTGCTTAAGGCTGGGAATTCAGGACCAGACTGGGCAACGTGGCAAGATCTTGTCCGTACAAAATATTTTTTAAAACTTAGCCAGGTGTGGTGGCACATACCGTGGTACTAACCACTCGGGAGGCTGATGCCGAAGGATCACCTGAGTCTAGGTGGTCGAGTCTGCAGTAAGTCATGATCTTGCCATTGCACTCCAGCCTGGGTGACAGAGTAAGACCCTCGACTCAAAAATAATAATAAAAGAAGAATACAGAACCTACAAACCATCTTGGGCATTTTTTCAGAACTGAACAAGTTTCTTACAGATGTGGAATCTGTGGGTGTAGTCTCCCTGAACCCTCCATGACAAGCACACAGAATAAGGCTCAGACAGTCCAGCAGCACACACCAGGAACCTCTGGGACTGCTCTTCTGATGGACAGCCCGAACCTGACCCTTCCTGAGGTAGCAGGTTTTCTATTCTCAATTTTCTCTGGGAATTGCAAGTAGTAGTTATCAAATGTTCCTCTTTTGCTTGTATCTTGTCCATCTGCTCAAGAGTAAAATAAGTCTCTTTATTAGTTTGAGTCTAACACTTTCTTCAAAAACTTCCACAGGGCTTAAATTTTACTCTGCTTACTAGACTCCTTCTTGTGAATTCACAGCCGCAATTAAGAAAATAATTCCTGCTGGGCTCGGTGGCTCAGCCTTTAATCCCGCGCCTTTGGGAGACTGAGGTGAGTGGATTGCCTGAGTCCGCGGGTTCGAGACCCGCCTGGGCAGCGAGACCTCATCTCTACAATAAAAATCAAAAAATCAGCCGGGCGTGGTAGCGCACGCCTGTAGTTCCAGCTACTTGGAAGGTTGAGGCGGAAGGATTGCCGGAGCCCGCGGGTTCGAGACCCGCCTGGGCAGCGAGACCTCATCTCTACAATAAAAATCAAAAAACCAGCTGGGTGTGGTAGCGCGCGCCTGTAGTTCCAGCTACTTGGAAGGCTGAGGAGGAAGGATTGCCGGAGCCCAGCAGGTCGAGGCTGCGGTGGCTGGGAGCGGCCACTGCACTCCAGTCTGGGCGACAGAGTGAGACTCCAACTCAAAAAAAAAAAAAAGAAGAAAGAAAACAATTCCTGTACGTTGCTTCCAGTTATCAAATTTGAAAAAAAGATTAATTACTTAAAGGGAAGTGGCGCGATTGATGACAAAGAGGATAATGAGAATTTTAGGTATTATTCCTGAAGTTTTTCAAGAGTATATATTTAATGAGGAAAATAGAGAATAAGTGATGCTTTATGCCTTTTCTGGCTTAAATTGTTTGCTATTGTTGTTGTTGTTTTGAGTCAGAGTTTTACTCCATCGCCCAGGTTGGAGGGCAGTGGCACGTTCATGGCCACCTCAGCGTCGACCTGCTGGGCTCAGGCAATCCTTCCGCCTCAGCCTTCCTAGTAGCTGGAACTACAGGCACATGCCATGCCTGGCTAATTTTTTTTTTATTGTAGAGATGAAGTCTCACCAAGTTGCCCAGGCTGTTCTCAAACACCTGGGCTCAGGCAATCCCCTCGCCTCGGCCTCCCAAAGTGCTGGGATTGCAGGCTTGAGCCACTGTGCCTGGCCTTGAGATGTTTTCATGCTCCCCTCAACACTGCATAGCCCTCATTCAAGACCTGTCATGCTAGGTTTATTAAACTCACTTGGGAAACATCTGCCTCCCTATTAGACTATAATATTTCAAGCACAAATGAGAGCTTCTCAATCATTTCTATAACCGGCATTCCTCACACTCCTAAACTCATTGTTATTAACCAATAACACCGTTAATATATCGATTATTTCCCAATGAAACCATGGGTTTGATGAGAAAAAGAAAATCACTCACAACTCTTTTGTAAATAGTCTCAATGGAGGCTAGAACAAACTTGTATAATTTTGGAAGGTTAGTTATTCTGGAGAAATGTCACTTAAGCTCTGATCCCTATTATCTGTTGATTCACTTAGAACACGCATGACAAAAGGAAAAGCATGCCTATTTTGGGCAACACAAGTGTAATTTAAGTAGAAAAAGGCATTTTCTACTCACCAGTGGCTGCATTTTCAATGACTGTGATGCTAGGGATCTATTTCTGGCTTTTCACTCTCAGACAGTCCAAATGATAAGACAAAGCTGAGGATGGAGAAAGAAGACATGAGACTCCAGGCTTGTGCACAGTTTCCACACAAACTTCACCTTCATCTCAGTGTGGCCCCCAACCCAGAGGACAGGACCATGCAGAACACTCGAAGAGAAATATGCAGAAGACGCTCTTCCTTTCCCAGGAAAAAGAAAGAAGGCTATGGCTATGGATGCTAATAAATAAATAGAAACACAAATATACTGTAGTCAAGGACAGCATAGAGAAGCTTGTTCAAAGGTCACTGATCTCTAGAACATCACAGATTTTCAGGTTTAGACAAAGCAATCCCTGCCAATGTCCACAGTAGGAAGACTGAGATGACAGAACTGAAGAATAAGGAGTAACTGTTATCTACAAAGTTTCTCCATTCCTTCTGTGATTCCAAAGCATAGGGACTGTGACTCATGCCAAAGTAGATTTTGGTCTGATGTGACTTAAGCCAAAGCAGATTTTGGTTTACGCCTGGATGTGAACACCTGGGTGCAAACACTGGAATTTTTCAGATGCTGCTAATATTTTGCTTTATGCATGATTAGTGTTTCTCCAACACCCTCCATCTCCCTTTGGATCCTCATTTTCTTCCCACTGTATCCAGTCCTCGCCCCTCTAAATACAGTTGCTCTGAATTCTTGGCTTCTCCACATGTAGAATTCAGGAACTATGACTCCCTCCACTTTTAGACATGGCCCCATGGACATAAGCAGGAATGGCATAATCTGGGGTGCTTTCGTTACCTGTGAGACTCATAGCTTCAAGAGTGGTGCTCACAGGGTGCCAAGGAAAGAGCACAAGTTACTGTGGCAGACTGCAAAATGACTCCAGCTCAGCTCATTCCTATGTTCATGTCCTTTCCCATGCAATTTTTTAGTATCCTCCAACTCTGACTAGGGGGTCAGAGTTGCAATGTGTTTTGGTCAATAAAATGTCATTTGTTTTGGCCAATAAAAGGAGGCAGAGGGATCATGTCCAAGTTCTGAGTCAAAGAAAACACAGAAGTAAAGCCCTTTGCTATCGGTCTTAGCAATGACGTCTGCACTCGTGCTCATTCTGGAATTATTTTCAGTAGCCAAGATATGTAATCAACTTGTGTCTATCAGAAGATGACTGGGCTAAAAGAGGTGGCATCCATACACAGTGGAACACTACGAGGCTTTAGAAAAGAAGAAACTCTGTCATCTGCAGCACCAGAGTTGGACCTGGGGCACGTCATATCTAAGCAAAACCATCCAGGCACAGAAAGGCAAGAGCTATGTTGTCTCACTTAGATACGGAATCTACTAAAAGCCAAACTCTTACAAATAGAGAGGAGGATGGTGCTTGTGAAGGCTGGGCCGTGGGGGATGAGGGGTTGTTGGTCGGAGGGAACAAAGTTTTGGTACACAGGAGGAGTTCGTACACCTCAAAATAACGAAGTCCATTTCAAATGTCTCACTACAAAAAGATAGTAAAAAATCACTTTATTTGATTTTCCGGTCTGTAACTGTGGTAGGCGGAATTCAGAGTTGGGCACCAAGATTCTACCCTAGTGTGAATTTCCTGTGTAATACCCTCTCCTTGAGTATATAAGTTGGGCTAACACTTCCATAATTATGTTATATTTTATGAGACAAGGGGCTATGAAGGTGTAATTAAGGCTCCTAGTCAGATGACTTTAAGTCAATCAAAAAGGAAATTGTCTTGGGCGGGCCTGGCCTAATCAGGTGGCTGCTGTAAAAAAAGGTGAAGTATCAGAGGCATGCTGTATACCACTGGCCTCGAGGAAAGAGGATTCTAGTTTCTGAGAATGGTTTCAAGAAGATAGCCAGCTAGCAAATAAGGGTTTCAGTTCTACAACCACAGGGAACTGAAAGATGCCAAGAACCAGTGAGGTTAGAAGAGAATCCCCAGCCTCAGATGAGATTAGAGTAATAACTAACACTGTAATTTCACCTTGAAAGACATGAGCAAAGAACCACGTTAACCTGTATCCAGTCTCCTATAATTAACTCATCCATTTGCACCTAAAGTCCAGAGATAAAGGAAAATAAAGGTAAATGTGTAATAAGAGTGAATCTGTGCTCAGATATTTACATATATCTATTTGCTTAGTCCCCACGATAGTTTATTTACACACTTAAACAAATGGTATAAAAGGTTCAGAATACTTGGAAAATATAACCAAGTTATACACAGCTAAAATGTAATACAGCTATTATTTTAACTTTATTCTATCTCCTATAGTCCATAAATTCAAACACAATTACACATCTGGCCATTTCGCCTTTCAAGAAAAGTGCTCAGCCAAGTGTACTGTCCAAAGTCCGCCTGTGGAGAAAATGTCACCACTGTCTTTCAGGAATGTCCCGGGAAGAAGCCATAGAGCTGTCCAGTACCTATATATTGGGCTCCTACCGAGACCCTAGGTGCAGGCTGAGAGGAAGAAAGCAGTGTGGTAGGAACCATGGGCACTTGGTCCACTTCAAGTAACTTCCTTGTGCCTTCGGGACCTGGGTAGGCCCTGACATATATACAATGGTCCCTCCTTATTCACAGGGATTACATTCCAAGGCCCTCAGTAGACGCCTGAAACCACAGATAGTACCTAACCATATGTATGTGATTTTTTTCCTCTCTATATATGTACAGACCTATGACAAACTTAAATGTATAAATTAATCACAGTAAGAACACAAGATTAACTTACAAATGTATAGTTAATAACAATAACTGCTCATCTAAGTGACTAACGGGTGGGTAACGTACACTTATACAGATTAAACCAGCTGGGCAAAGGTGATTCACATCCCAGGCTGGATGAAGCATGATGTCAATGTAATAGACTAGCATCATATCTTGTGGAAGGGAAAGGCTCTCAACATTCCTGACAACTAAATTATAACAATCGGAGCCGAAAGTCCACAGTGACATTTCAGGTCTTCTGGAATCAATGTCAATTCAGAGCTAGTGTCTGGTATTCTTTGAAAGTTTGATTATTTTCCTTTCCCCAATACATTTGCCATGTGAAAAGATAACTGTGGAAAGAATGGAAAAGGTAACTTTTGGAAAGAATGGGAGAGATTAACAATAATAAAATGTCCTGGAAGAACATTTCCAAGAAGAGGCTAACTTTGAACCCAGTCTGACAATCCTTGAAGCTTACGATGATCGCCTTAAAACGTACTCTCTATCGATTCCTTTTTCTTATACCCTTCACCACAAAATAAGATATTTCTCCGGCTGATATACAAGCTTTGCTGAAAGGCAGAAATACTTACTTATGGATCAATAATAAAGTTCAAGAAAGATGGACGTTAATGAAATGGCTGAATATAAAACACTCTAGGAATGCTAACAATGCTGTAAATATGACCTGAAAGTTTTGTGCTTCTGCATATCCAGTGAGAAATTAGCAGGCTTCCTGTCTGTTTCACTCTAGCACCACCATGATTAACTCGTCGAAACCACAGATCTATGTGAGTCAGACTGTTCTGATTGTTACTTTGCCTCTGCTGCCCATCCCAGTGATGGCTTCCACCTTGTCTCTGAAGGCTGAGTACCGCCATTTGGCTCCTGCCACCTCCCGGTCCAATTATTATTCCCATTGCGTTTAGATTTTTTAATTGAGTGACTGCGGTTCTCTGTAGATCACTGTAAGTTCTGGCCTACAGAGAAGAGCAATCATGAAGCGCTTCAGGGAGGCTGGGGCTTCTCACAAATGTATTTCTCAGCGTCCTGGTGAAACATGTCTTCTGAACCCTCCCAGAGTAGGTTCCTATCACCCTAAGCCTATGTCTGTCTTCCTCTATGTCAAATCAAGGGAGATCCAGCATCTCCGGTTCACTCACGGTAGGCCAGCTTTTGACCCATGTTTCACCCGACTGACCACAAGCACCACTAACTCCCTGAGCTGCAACACTAAGTGCAGAATTGGGTTAGTGGGCCTGTTTCGATAAGTTGGGCCTAGTTCAACTTTATCTTCATTCTTTCACTACCTCACATGTTTAGTATCTATTCTCACATGTTTCCTGAATGTCTGTTCATATAAATCGCAAAATTTAAGTCATTCTTTTCGAGTTTTTGAAGTTCGTGCACCTATTCATGGGTCTCACGTTGTATCTCACTTTTAGAAAACTGTTGGCACTGAGTCTAGTTATAGGTTTATGCAAAGGTGGTGGGGTGGGTTGTGAGGAAAATCAGCCTTGTCTTGCTTGGCAGCCACCTCAATGGATATAATGACCATTTCTTCAGGCAATGCAGTTAATCCCCTCAGATAGAGGAAAGGCCTATACCACTGTGGGTGAGGGTAGGAAGGACACTTTGACTAGCAAACGAGACTCATTAGAATTTAAGAGCTTAAGCTCGGTGGCTCAGCCTGTCATCCCATGCCTTTGGGAGGCTGAGGTGAGTGGATTTGCCTGAGCCCGCGGGTTCGAGACCCGCCTGGGCAGCGAGACCTCATCTCTACAGTAAATCAAAAAATTAGCCGGGCATGGTAGCGCGCGCCTGTAATTCCGGCTACTCGGAAGGCTGAGGCGGAAGGATCGCCGGAGCCCAGCAGGTCGAGGCTGCAGTGGCCGGGAGCGGCCACTCACTCCAGTCTGGGCGACAGAGTGAGACTCCAACTCAAAAAAAAAAAAAAGAATTTAAGAGCTTAATGTCTCCTATCACATCAGGGTCTCCCCACACATCCCCATCCCAACTTACAGAATTCCTTTCTTTCCAACCAATGCCCTCACTTTAACAGTAGAGGCCCTACAATGCTGAGAGCTCAACTTTTGCTGTAACCGAACTGATTGCATGATGAGGACTTGTGTTTTATTTTTTAGCAACCTAAGCCCTGTGGCTACAGAAGAGTCTGACTCAGGACACACCTAGAAGCTCTTAGACTATTTATGTGAAGCTGGAGCCCAAAATCGAACTGCTGAGCTCATCCTTGTCTTTCATCACTTCATCCAAGGACATTAAAGCAACCAGCCACCTCATGATAGTCCTTGGTTTTCGACAAATATTTGAAGGCATCATACAGTTACCCAGTTTCTTGCCTTTTTTAAAGTATTTGATTGAGGGTATCAAATGCAGGTATTTTATATCTCTCTATAAGCAGTTTATGCCATGGACTATTAGTGGTCTCTGTACTAATAGAAATGGAGTTCTTAGATTAGGGAACCAATTCCAGAAACTCTAAAACCAATTAAGGGAAACTCATGCTAAAAGTTCTGTTCCTCCTGGAGCCACTCTGGTAACCAAAATCTCTATTAGTTTCTGGATGCCAATAAAGTGTCCCAGTGCAAGTCCAAAAGTCTCAGAACCAGGGAGCTGAGGGTGTAATTTTTAGTTTAAGTCTTATGGACTGAGAACTTGGAAGACTGCTGGTGTAAGTTTTGGAGCCCCAAAGCCGAGAGCACGGAGCTCCGATGTCCAAAGGCAGAGCAGGAGAGTGTTCCAGCTCCAGGGAAAAAGAGAGAGGACATTCTTTTCTCCCTTTTTGCTCTCGCTGGGCTGTCAGCCAATAATAGATGGTGCCTCCCACATTGAGGGTGGATCAACCCAAATTAGTCCACTGACTTGCGTGTCAATCTTCTCTGAAAACATCCTTACAGATACACCCAGAATTGATGGTTTTACCAGTTTGCTAGGCATTTCTTAATCCCCTCAAGCTGACATCTAAAACTATCTATCACACTCCATGGACCTACCATCCTCTGCCATGACTTCATCTAATAGCACATGGCCAAGATGTAGATGCCAGCCATAAGACCAAATCACTACTCTTAGTGGCTTTCAAAGATACCCAGCAACTCTGCAACGTCTTGCTGAATATTCTTCCATAAGTATTTCAGACCTCTTCTGCCTTTTGAATTTCACATATCCTCAGCTTTACTTTCTCTCAGAAGATGAGATTACCACCCATTAAAGCAGATTGGATTAGTCCCCTAGGTCTTCCGTTACAAGAGACCACAGACTGGGTGGCTTAAACAACAGAAACTAATTTTCTCACAGTTCTCGAGGCCACAAGTCCCAGGTGAAAGTGTTGGTAAAGGGTTGGTAATCCTGAAATCTTCTCCCCTTAGTTTGTAGGTGCCATCTTCTTCGTGTCTTCACATGGTCTGGCCTCTGTGCAAGTCTGCCTTTATTTTGTCTATGAAGATGTCATTTAAATTAATTTCTTTTTTAAAAACTCACTCTCCAGATAAGTCACATCCTGGGTGGGATAAGACTGAGACATAAAAATTCGGAGGGCAAGCCAGGCTCGGTGGCTCAGCCTGTAATCCCGCGTCTTTGGGAGGCTGAGGTGAGTGGATTGCCTGAGCCCGTGGGTTCGAGACCCGCCTGGGCAGCGAGACCTCATCTCTACAATAAATCAAAAAATTAGCCAGGTGTGGTAGCGCGCGCCTGTAATTCCGGCTACTCGGAAGGCTGAGGCGGAAGGATCGCCGGAGCCCAGCAGGTCGAGGCTGCGGTGGCCGGGAGTGGCCACTGCACTCCAGTCTGGATGACAGAGGGAGACTCCAACTCAAAAAAAAAAAATTTGGAGGGCATAAATCAGCCCAAACTACAAATAAAGCTCATCATGTGACAAAATAACGTTTTGTCACCATAATGTTGATAAACATTTCTGCATTCATGTTTTATCATTACTCCTTTCCTATTCAATAATCATGTTATGCCTGGCTAAGTAAAATTTTCCCTTTTGAATCCCTTTGCTCCTGTTTTATCGGGGTCAGTATTATTAATTAAAAACAAAATCTCAGGCCGGGCTCGGTGTCTCAGCCTGTAATCCCAGCTCTTTGGGAGGCTGAGGTGAGTGGATTGCCTGAGGCTGCAGGTTCGAGACCCGCCTTGGCAACTTGGTGAGACCTCATCTCTACAATAAATCAAAAATTAGCCGGGCGTGGTAGCACGCGCCTGTAGTTCCAGCTACTTGGAAGGCTGAGGTGGAAGGATCGCTGGAGCCCAGCAGGTCGAGGCTGCAGTGGCCAGGAGAGGCCACTGCACTCCAGTCTGGGTGACAGAGTGAGACTCCAACTCAAAAAAAAAAATCTCCTTACGTAGCTGACACCCGTAACCAGTGTTTGGAGAGGCTGAGGTGGGAGAAATTTGAGGCTGCTGTGAACCATAAAGCTCCACTGCCCTCCAGCCCGGGTGACAGCAGACACTGTCTCAAACAAACAAACAAAACAACAAGAACTCCTTTAGCAGAAATCTCTCCATCTCTTCAAAGTCAGTTCCTTTATCCTTTCAGATCCTGACATCTATTCTATCTCAAAATGAGCGTCTTTTCTGAATATATCTTGTCTGAACCTTGTTCTTCTGTCTTCCTTTCACAGTTAAGATGAAAGTGTAGTTATTATCTCCTTGCATTTCACTCATCCTTTGGACTCACAAATATCGCAGTCATCTTTAAGAAATAAGGCGCTAACATCTGTTTATCTCCTCATATACTTAGAAGCAAAAAATAAAACCAAGATCTCCTTTGACAAACTCCTTTTCCTAGACTCATCTGACCCCTCAGGTTCCTTTACCCTAAAATCACTACTTCTCCCATGGGGTCTGCCTATAATTCTCAGATCTATTGGAAAGCCTCGAGGGTTTTCCTTTTCTCCTACAGTGCCCTGGTAGCTCACACATTTATTCAATTGCTTCTATTTCTTCCCTTGCTATCTCTAAATTGGAAGTGACCAAATTGTTTTCTGGATCCAGTTTCTGAGCTCTCTTGGCAAACTTGCACGCACCTAAAATGAAATGCACCTCAGGCTTTTACCTCCATGGGCCCCTCCCCTGTATGTAAAAATCATTGCTCTTCCAATCTCCGATTATAGTTAATGGCGCCACCAGTCATGCAAAGATTGACATTTTTCCTGTTCTTGCAACACCAGCCAACACATTGCTGTCATCTCTGCACAAAGCAGTTACCCTCCTTTATGCCCATGCCAGTTCACACACACTTCCCGCTGCATACACATTTTATTTCAGTTTTAGTTTAAATAAAAATTACAGAGATACTTTCACTGAACTCCAACCAAAGTAAGCCATTCCACTCCCTTTTGCCTTGACTTAATAGGAAGTAGTATCCTTTGAGGCCATTCAATCTTTCTTTAGCATTTAATTATGCATTTATTTATGCTCTATCCTGACAATGGTCTAATGAATTTAAAAACCAACTTTTGAATGCTAGGATTAGGCAAGTTTTTCTAGGATAATTACATATGACTTATACATAGAGAAACTATTTGTCTACCATAACCTAAAACTGCCTTAAAATAGTCTGTTTTCAAATATCTGTAGTAAGATTAAGCAATCATTTCTAATAACAAATTCCTTGACAAAATAAAACAATCTGTCCCTTCTAGTCAAAATACCCTCCAGTACTTACCAGATCCTAAATGTATAGAAAAGCCAATGAAGCCAAGTATCTTTTAAGGTTGTAGACACCAGACAAAGGAGCTCAGAGCTTCTTTCCTGCACTAGAAAAACTGCTGTTTTGGTCTGGCTCTTCCTTTATATACTGTTGATAACCTCATCAAAGATACAATTAAAAAGAAACACCCTGATGGCAATCAATATAAATCTATTCAAAACACACCCTGAACAAAACGTTTTCCTGCTAATTAGGTCAATATTGTAGATACAATTAAGGAAAAATGGATTATGTCCTTAAGTTGTTTTTAAGACTTTAGTTTTTATTTTTTTTTAAGACTATTTTTAATGGTAGTTTTAGGTATACAGCAAATTTGACAAGTACAGAGTTTTCCTATATAACTCTTGACCCCACAGATTTTCCATCTTCTTCATTAGCAACATTCCCCACCAGAATGTACATTTGTTACAACTGATAAACTTACGCTGACCCATCATAATCACTCTGGGTCTGTACTTCACATTAGGGTCCACTCTTAGAGTTGTGCGTTCCGTGGGTTTTGACGATTGGGAAGCCTGGGACTCCCTTACTCGGGGTGATATGTTTTAAGACCCCCAGTGGATGCCCGAAACCGTGGATAGTACCAAACCCTACATACCTTTTGCCTGTGGATACTGACCTGTGATAAAGTTAAATTCATAAACTAGCCACTGTAAGAGATTAACTAACAATAGCCAATAATAAGATAGAAGAATTGCAACAATGGACTATAATAAACGTTTATGAATATGGTCTCTCTCAAATATCCTTTTGTCTTTTTGTACTTTTTCTTCTTGTGATAATGAGAGATAATAAAATACTACGTGATGTTATAAAACGAGATGAATGAGATCGGCACTGTAGTGTTAAGTTACTATTGGCCTTAAAGCGATATGTCAGAAGCAAGAGTGTCTGCTTTGGGTGATCCTGGGTCTATCAGGCCATCACGGTGTCGATGGCTACATGTCAGGAGCAGAAAATCTTGACGACCAAGCGGCAAGTAGAGGGCACAGCATGGACGCGCTGGACAAAGAGATGATTCACATCCCCAGCAAGAGGGAGAAGTTCAGGGAGTGGCTTCATTATAATACAGGATGGTCCATAGTTTAACACTTATAAATTGTTTACTTTTGAAATTTTTTATTTAGTATTTTCAGACCATGGTTGACCACAAGTAATTATGAAAACTGAAACCACAGACCGGGGGGTGGCGGTACTCGAATGGCATGTAGCCACCATTATTGTTCACAAAACAGTTTAAATGGCCTAAAATTCACCTGTGCTCTGCCTTTTCCCCCTCTCACCCCCAACCCCTGGCAACCACTGATCTTTTCACTGCCACCCTAGTTATGTCTTTTCTGTTATGTCATATTGTTGGAATCACAGTGTGTAACCTGCTCAGATTGGCTTCTTTCACTAACCAATATGTATTTAAGTTTCTTCTATATCTTTTCAAGGCCTAATAGATAACTTTTATTTTTTATTATTATTATTTTTTGAGTTGGAGTCTCACTCGGTCGCCCGGACTAGAGTGCAGTGGCCGCTCCCGGCCACCGCAGCCTCGACCCGCTGGGCTCCGGCGATCCTTCCGCCTCAGCCTTCTGAGTAGCCAGAATTACAGGCATGCGCTACCACGCTCGGCTGATTTTTTGGTTTATTGTAGAGATGAGGTCTCGCTGCCCCGGCGGGTCTCGAACCCGCGGGCTCAGGCAATCCACTCACCTCAGCCTCCCAAAGGCGCGGAATTACAGGCTGAGCCACCGAGCCCGGCGATAACTTATTTTTAATGTTAAATAATATCCCATTATTTAGATGTACGAGACTTGGTCCATTCATCTGCTGAAGGACATCTTGTCTGCCTCCATGTTTCCACAATCATGAAAAAAGCTGCTAAAAATATTTGTGTGCATGCTTTTCTGTGGACACAAACTTGGGTAAATACAAGGAAGTACAATTGCTAGATCAAAAAATCAAAAATTAGCCGGGTTCAGTGGCTCAGCCTGTAATCCCGCGCCTTTCGGAGGCTGAGGTGAGTGGATAGCCTGAGCCCGCGGGTTCGAGACCCGCCTGGGCAGCGAGACCTCATCTCTACAATAAATCAAAAAATCAGCCGGGCGTGGTAGCCCGCGCCTGTAATTCCGGCTACTTGGAAGGCTGAGGCGGAAGGATCGCCGGAGCCCAGCAGGTCCAGGCTGCGGTGGCCGGGAACGGCCACTGCACTCCAGTCTGGGCGACAGAGTGAGACTCCAACTCAAAAAAAAAAAAAAATCAAAAATTAGCCGGGCATGGTAGTGCACCCCTGTAGTTCTGGCTACTTGGAAGGCTGAGGTGGAAGGATCGCCAGGGCCCAGCGGATTGAGGCTGCGGTGGCCAGGAGCGTGCCACTGCACTCCTGTCTGGGCTACAGAGTGAGACTCCAACTCACAAAAAAAAAAAAAAAAAATCTGCTTTCCATCAAGTCCTCAGGCATAGACATAATTTGACCAAGTTCTTTGCAACTGTACAAAACGGATGGCATTTACTCTAGGTTTCAACACGTGGCTTCTCATTTTCATGTGAGGCACCATCACTATGAGTAGTTTCACCAACATTCTGCCCACCACCACTCAGATGATCTCTAGGAAGTGTCAGACTTTTCCTGCAGCTCTTCTTTTTTTTTCCTGAGTCTTCACCAGAGCCTGTAATGCCCCATTCGTTGACAACCCTGGCTTCTTCTAACCTGCTTCTCCAAATTCTTTCAGCCTCTACCCATTACCCAGTTCCAAAGCCACTTTCACATTTTCAGGTGTTTGTTAGATCAACAGTTGCACTTCTTAGTACCAATTTTCTGTCTTAGTCTATTTTCTGTTGCTATAACAGAATACCATATACTGGGCAATTTATAAACAACAGTTGTTTACTTGACTCATGGTTTTGGAGGCTAGATGTCTTCTTGTTCCACATAATAGCCAGCATTTGCTGTTGTCGGTGTTTTGGATTTTCACTATTTTAATGTAGTGGCATCTCATTGTTGTGTTAATTTATATTTTCTTAATAGTGTATAATGCCAAGCATCTTGTCTTATGCCTATTTGAAAGCTGTATATTTTTTATGGTAAAATTATTGTTCAGATACTTTGCACACTTAAAAATCAGGCTGTTCATTTCTTTTAGTTCAATTTTTGGTTGTCGTTTTTGTTGTTGTTGTTGAGTCAGAATCTCACTCTGTCACCCAGGCTGGAGTGCAGTGGCACACTCATGGCCACCACAACCTCAACCTGCTGGGCTCAAACCATCCTTCTGCCTCAGCCTTCTAAGTAGCTGGAACTGCAGGCCTGTGCCACCACGCCCGGATAATTGTATGATTTATTGCAGAGGCGAGGTCTCACCATGTTGCTCAGACTGGTCTCGAATCACTGAGCTCAGGTAATCCTCTCGCCTCCGCCTCTCAAAGTGCTGGGATGACTGGCCTGAGCCACCATACCTGGCTTATTGTTCAGTTTTAAGAGTTCTTTGTATATTTGGGATAATACTCTATATATGTCTTTTGAAAATATTTCCCCTAGCCTGTGGCTTGTCTTCTCATGTTCTTGACAATACCTTTGGCAGAGCAAAAGTTTTTCATTTTATTTCATTGTTTCTCTTGTCAAGTATTTATCTCACAGTTTTTACCTTTGGAGTTGAGTCAAAAAAACTCATGGGTTAACTCAAAGCTTTGCTTGCAGGAAGACCAGCCTGTCGGGCAACAGACGGACTCCTGAAATCTGGTAGGTGTGGTCTGTGGGCAGATCTCAGACCAGAGGCCCTCTATGTCCACTCCATCAACCTCTCCCCCAGGTGTTTGTTCAAGACCCCATGTCCCTTTCAAGTTTTTCCCCCCTTCTACTGTTCTTTTTTACCTCTTGCAATATAGTTCCTTGTACACACCAAGGACTTAGAGTCCAATCTACCCCATGAGTCTTTATATAGGTAGTGTATTCACTTAAGAAAGACTGTACTCTAATTTCCAGTCTCCTTAGATTTGTTGTTGTTGTTGTTGTTTGTTTTTGTTTTGTTTTGTTTTTGAGTTGGAGTCTCACTCTGTCGCCCAGACTGGAGTACAGTAGCATGCTCATGGCCACCACAGCCTCACCCTGCTGGGCTCAGATGATCCCTCCACCTCAGCCTTCCTTGTAGCTGGAACTGCAGACATGCACCATAATGCCCGGCCACTTTTTTTTATTGTGGAGATGAGGTCTCGCCTAGTTGCCGAGGCTGGTCTCGAACTCGTGGGCTCTGGCAATCCTCTCACCTTGGCCTCCCAAAGTGCGGAGATTATAGAAGTGAGCCACCGTACCCAGCCCCCTTAGGTTTTAAAAAAATCATTATTATCAATAGTAACATTAATATTATTAATGTCATTATCATCATTGTTGTAGTTCATCGTTTTTTTAAGTTTTTTTCCTCCCTCTCTCTCTTTTTCTCTCTCTCCCTCTCTCTCTCAATAGGATCTCGCTCCAGCACCCAGGCAAGAGTGCGGTAGCACAGTCATAACTCAATGACAACTTTGAATTCCCTGACAAAAGTGATTCCCCAACCTCAGTCTCTGGAGTAGTTAGGACTACAGGTGTGAGACACCAGGCCTGGCTAATTCGAACAAATTTTTTTTTGTAGAGACGTAGTCTTGCTATGCTGTCCAGACTGGTCTTGAACTCCTGGCCTGAAGCAGTCCTCCTTTCTTGGCCTCCCAAAGTGCTGAGATTACAGGCATGAGCCATCACACCCAGACGGTACATTTCTTACTATAATTAATTTAGGAATTGATACGCCACATTGAATAGCATTTCTCCATTCATGAAAGGGATCTGATTTATGGAAGAAGATGACAGCAGAGTGTTTCCCAACAGACATGCCTGCACACACTCTTCCAGGGCTCTGGATGCACCATTCAGTTTCGTTGCTTGCATGGGGCTCCTGAAATACCGCAAGACCTCTCTGAAGATGCTGACAGGTCTGTGCTGAAGGGGGACCCTTGGGAAGAATGTGCACTGCCTGCGTGATCCTCTAGAAAAACGTCTGTCTGTTTAGGGTGATATATTTGGCAAAAGTGTGTCTTCAGTGGAAGTGAATTTATCGTCTTCCTTCTCTTTCCAAATTAATTCAGGCTAGCAATTTCTTGTCATGTTCATAGGTAGAAAGACCTAGTAATTGTTAATTTTGCAAAATCTCTATGCATTTTTAATCACCTCAATGCCTATTATGAGGCAGAACCCCGTCCCAAAACTGGAATTTATTTATTAAAAAGGTGTATTTATTTTTACATGTTTAAACTTCAGTCACCTTCAAAGTGCTGTCTGTTTGATGCAATACACCTGTTGAGACACTTTTTCCACCGTTCAAAACAGCTTTTGAACTCATCAATGTTGATGTCTTTTAGTGCTTCTGCTGTTCTTGTTTTGTCTCTTCCAGTCGGCAAAACATTTCTTTTTGAGGACTTTTTTCATCCAGAGAAACAAAAGAAAGTTGCCTGGGATGAGATTGAGTGAATAGGGAGAGTGGGGCAGGGCTGCCTTGCAGTTTTTTGGTCAAAAACTGCTGAACACTCAGTGTGGCGTGGGTAGGTATGCTTATATATCACCCATCATGAAATGGGCAAACACACTGAAAGAATCTTAAAAAGAAAATTCACCGAAGCCGAATACAGCCTCTCACAACAACACTAGCTGGTACACTGATGCCAACGGGTTCCTAGAATGCTTACCTCGTGGGGGAAGTCTGTACTACGGGTGGGCTCACCCTCCAAAAGATAATTCCGTTTTTGGGGGGGTTCCCCCATACATACATGTCTTAGTTAAAATCACAGGCTAGAGATATGTAAATAAGTAAAATACAAAACATTCATCCTTAAAAAGGAGAAAATTATGACACATGCTACAACATGGATAAAACTTGAAGACATTAGCTAAGTGAAATAAGCCAGTTACAAGAAGGCAAATATTCCATGATTCCACTTATATGAGTATGTTGGTTGCCAGGGACTGCAGGAAGGAAGATGGGGCATTGTTTTTCAATGGGAGTCGAGTTTCAGTTTTATAAGTTGACATGTATTCTCCAGAATCCATCTCCATCTCCATCTCCAGATGGATAGTGGTGATGGCTGAATAGCAATATGATTTTACTTAATTCCACCATGCTGTACACTTCCAAATGGTTAAGAGCATAAATGTTACATGTATTTTTATCATAATTTTAAAAATTGGAAAAAAATACTACAGGCTGGAATGCTCTTTGAATCTTCTGGCAAAGACATAATTCATTCCTTAAATTCCACTACTGATGGGACCTCAATTTATTTAAACATTTCCTTGGTGCTAGACTATTACATCCCAGTGGGAAACCCTGGAAGTTACAGAACTCTTGTCTATTTCTCTCCAGCTTCCCTGGCCTTGCCTACAGGTGGCTGTGTGCACAGTTGGAGCCAAAGGCACCATTTCTTCAGGGTACAGTGCCCAAGGAGTGATCATAGCCTCTCACATTGCTCACTTTTGTCTCTGTTCCTTCTCTATCTCACCTCATTAATATCAGTTGTAAGTTCATTCATTTTACTTCTAAGAAGCCCAAGATAGTAAGATTTGTCTAAAATTAGCCTCTTTCATTCCAGTCAAACCTTGCTGTGTTACGGGACAATCAACAATGTTGATTTGAGAAGACAGAACTCCACCAGTACCGATGGGACCACCAGAGAACCCGGTCTTGCTGTCCCAGGTGGCATTCCGGTGGCCACTCGAATATTTCCTGACAGGGGTCGTATTCCAGAAGGAGATCTTCTTGTCGATCCAACTCCACCTCATGAAACAGGGCGAGTTGCTGGAGATTGGTGATTATTGGCCATTGTTCATTCACTTGAACCACTGACCTAGCCACAGGCCCGAAGACAAAAGTTGAGCGCTCAAGAGTTCCAGTTTGTTTTGTTCGGGGCAGATCAGCATCTCCGGCAAGACAGTTGGTGGGAGGAAGGGAGGAGGAAGAGATCTCTCCATCTCATCTTTATTAAGGGGATCCTGGGTTCTAGAGATGCTGGGGCTCCCAGGCTCTCCTCCTCTGCTCTGGGTTGAATGCTTTTCTCCTCTAAAATTCGTGTCAAAATATAATTGCCAATGTAATAGTGTTGCCAGTTGGGAGCTTTAAGAGGAGATTAGGCCATGATGACTCCACCCTTATGGGTGGTTCTAATTTCTTTTTAATAAAGGGATTTGGGCAGTGACTTCTCTCTTGATCTGTCTTTCCCACTCACTGGTCTTTTGCCTTTTGCCATGGATCGTGAAGCACAAAGGCCCCCACCGCATGTTGGTGATGTGAACTTTGACATCCTACCTCCAGAACCGTGAGCCCAGTAAACCACTGTTGTTTATAAATTGTCCAGTATGTGGTATTCTGTTATCGCAGCACAAAGTAGACTAAGACGGAAAACCGGTACTAAGAAGTACAGCTGTTGCTCTAACAAACTCCTGAAAATGTGAAAGTGGCTTTGGAACTGGGTAATGGGTAGAGGCTGAAAGAATTTGGAGAAGCAGGCTAGAAGAAGCCTGGGTTGTCAATGAATGGGGCATTACAGGCTCTGGTGAAGGCTCAGAAAAAAAAAAGAAGAGCTGCAGAAAAAGTCTGACACTTCCTAGCAATCATCTGAGTGGTGGTGACCAGAATGTTGGTAAAAATGCTCATAGTGAAGGCCATCGTGATGGTGTCTCACATGAAAATGAGAAGCCACGTGTTGAAACCTAGAGTGAATGCCATCCTTTTTATACAGTTGCAAGAACTTGGCCAAATTATGTCTATGCCTGAGGGCTTGATGGAAAGCAGAATTTATGAGCAATGAACTAGGATATCTGATAGAAGAAACAGCAAAACAACAAAGCATTCAGGCTACTGCATGGATACTTTCAACCACATACAATAAGATGCAAGAGGAAAGAAAAGACTCAGAGAGAAAATATATACTTTAAAGAAAAACAGATCAGAAATAAGTGGAAAATTCAGAGCCTGGTCATGTAAATAATAATAATAAAGTATGTTTGGGATAGAATACGAAGGGTGTAGCCTAGTGACCACTTGCTACAGAGATTATATGAAGACAAAGAACCCAGGTGTTATTTATTAAGACAATGGGGAAAAGACCCTAAATACATTTCAAAGCTCTTTGAGACTGCCCCTCTCATCACAGGCCAGAATGATTTCAGGGGATGGATCCAGTGTTCCCTCACCACGCTTACTGTCTAGGCCCACCTCAGGACTTTTCTCTCTGCGTTCCAGCACAGCACCCCACAGCAGTCAGCATGTAGTCAGTGCTGTTGGGTAGTGGTGACTACATTCCTGGCATATATGGGGAAATTTTTTGGTCATGGTTGTGAGTAGGGAGGGCGTATGGAAGGGCTTCCTATCTGGGTGTGTTCATGGGAAATGGCATTTAGCATGCATTTGTTTATTCTGGGCTTTGGGGTATAGTTCTCCACCGTGGGGTTACCAGAGAACATGAGGTCTGAGGCCATACCACTTGTAAGGTATTTTGAGAATTGGTTGCTGACAGTGAAAGGATGGCCCAAGAGTGGGAAGCCACTTTTTGATCTTGCTCCTAAACCGTAACACAATGACGAGAAAGTAGAAGCTATGTTTGGAGAAATGCATATTTAAGTAAAGATTAACTTGGCCGACTTTGTCTTTTCAGAAACACAGACTTCCTGGTGCCGGGTATCAGAGGTATCTCATGGCCTGTCAGTGGGGCTCAACAGAAGTGGCAATCAAGCTTGCCTAGAGTACAGGGAGTTTACAAGGCCTTAGACTTCATGCATTAGGTAAAAGGTATGCAAATCACAAAACTTGTGACTACAAAAGGTATGCAGATCACAGGACTTATAACTGCTCAGAGGGGGGAGCGAATGGAGATTCCATCTTCCAGTAAAGCGAGCACTGTCTACAGGGACATCAAGGATCCTCCGAAGCTGCCCACTGGGAATGCATAGGAGATAAGGGGAAGTGCACCCTCCAATAGTGCTAAGGAATGTCGTTCGGGAATGTACAGGAGCACTGGGATCCTTGTCACGCCCTTCTCTGGGGGCTGTGATCATAAAGGTCTCTGTGTCGCAGGATCTCCAAGACATTTGCAGATAGTCAACAAGGAAGTCATGGCAGTCACGCCTACCTGATGGCAACATCTTCGAGGAAAGGATTTAAGCCAGGGCTTGGGGGGCTACGGTGCCACAATCATCTAGGGTGTAGGCCCACTTCCTGTCTGTGGGAAGTGAACCTTTCTTAAGGAAATCTCTTCTTCTTTCACCTCTTTGTGTGTTGCAATTCTTTGCATTATTCGGATCTCTGGGTTACCAGTGCACACCTCTGGCATGCTGGCTCCGGCAGTGCTGTGCCCCACCCCCATCCACCTATCCACCCTCACCCTATCTGTACCCTAACAGACAGGGCACAGGCTGTGTAAATTGTGGCAGTATGTGATATAAGCAAATAATTTAGTGGCATTAAATAATCGATGTAGGGTGCATTTGGGAGATACAAAGAATGGTGTTTATTTACTTATTTTTGCCAAGTCTTTTAGTGAGATTTGGAGTTACATGTATTCTGGTTATTTGTCAAAATTAGTTCAATGGTGTGTTCTCTGAGAGTAGTGCACTGGGAAACCCACCCAGCTTTGGAGATTTTCTTTCTTTTTATAGATTTGTGGGTTATGTGTGGGGTTATATGTGATAAGTATGTGCATTTAAAATGCAGACTATTTGGACATACTGCCTGGCTTTGGATACATACGAAATTTTGTATTTGGAGAGTTTGGGGTTTATATATCTTCAGAGATGAGGGAAGTACATTTTGATCTTCTGTATGTTAATTGGAATTCTGAGAGTGCATGACAGAG
>NW_007219393.1:0-7609 GCF_000164805.1 Carlito syrichta | reverse complement strand
AAATCAAAAATTAGCCGGGCATGGTAGTGCACCCCTGTAGTTCTGGCTACTTGGAAGGCTGAGGTGGAAGGATCGCCAGGGCCCAGCGGATTGAGGCTGCGGTGGCCAGGAGCGTGCCACTGCACTCCTGTCTGGGCTACAGAGTGAGACTCCAACTCAAAAAAAAAAAAAAAAAAAAAATCTGCTTTCCATCAAGTCCTCAGGCATAGACATAATTTGACCAAGTTCTTTGCAACTGTACAAAACGGATGGCATTTACTCTAGGTTTCAACACGTGGCTTCTCATTTTCATGTGAGGCACCATCACTATGAGTAGTTTCACCAACATTCTGCCCACCACCACTCAGATGATCTCTAGGAAGTATCAGACTTTTCCTGCAGCTCTTCTTTTTTTTTCCTGAGTCTTCACCAGAGCCTGTAATGCCCCATTCGTTGACAACCCTGGCTTCTTCTAACCTGCTTCTCCAAATTCTTTCAGCCTCTACCCATTACCCAGTTCCAAAGCCACTTTCACATTTTCAGGTGTTTGTTAGATCAACAGTTGCACTTCTTAGTACCAATTTTCTGTCTTAGTCTATTTTCTGTTGCTATAACAGAATACCATATACTGGGCAATTTATAAACAACAGTTGTTTACTTGACTCATGGTTTTGGAGGCTAGATGTCTTCTTGTTCCACATAATAGCCAGCATTTGCTGTTGTCGGTGTTTTGGATTTTCACTATTTTAATGTAGTGGCATCTCATTGTTGTGTTAATTTATATTTTCTTAATAGTGTATAATGCCAAGCATCTTGTCTTATGCCTATTTGAAAGCTGTATATTTTTTATGGTAAAATTATTGTTCAGATACTTTGCACACTTAAAAATCAGGCTGTTCATTTCTTTTAGTTCAATTTTTGGTTGTCGTTTTTGTTGTTGTTGTTGAGTCAGAATCTCACTCTGTCACCCAGGCTGGAGTGCAGTGGCACACTCATGGCCACCACAACCTCAACCTGCTGGGCTCAAACCATCCTTCTGCCTCAGCCTTCTAAGTAGCTGGAACTGCAGGCCTGTGCCACCACGCCCGGATAATTGTATGATTTATTGCAGAGGCGAGGTCTCACCATGTTGCTCAGACTGGTCTCGAATCACTGAGCTCAGGTAATCCTCTCGCCTCCGCCTCTCAAAGTGCTGGGATGACTGGCCTGAGCCACCATACCTGGCTTATTGTTCAGTTTTAAGAGTTCTTTGTATATTTGGGATAATACTCTATATATGTCTTTTGAAAATATTTCCCCTAGCCTGTGGCTTGTCTTCTCATGTTCTTGACAATACCTTTGGCAGAGCAAAAGTTTTTCATTTTATTTCATTGTTTCTCTTGTCAAGTATTTATCTCACAGTTTTTACCTTTGGAGTTGAGTCAAAAAAACTCATGGGTTAACTCAAAGCTTTGCTTGCAGGAAGACCAGCCTGTCGGGCAACAGACGGACTCCTGAAATCTGGTAGGTGTGGTCTGTGGGCAGATCTCAGACCAGAGGCCCTCTATGTCCACTCCATCAACCTCTCCCCCAGGTGTTTGTTCAAGACCCCATGTCCCTTTCAAGTTTTTCCCCCCTTCTACTGTTCTTTTTTACCTCTTGCAATATAGTTCCTTGTACACACCAAGGACTTAGAGTCCAATCTACCCCATGAGTCTTTATATAGGTAGTGTATTCACTTAAGAAAGACTGTACTCTAATTTCCAGTCTCCTTAGATTTGTTGTTGTTGTTGTTGTTTGTTTTTGTTTTGTTTTGTTTTTGAGTTGGAGTCTCACTCTGTCGCCCAGACTGGAGTACAGTAGCATGCTCATGGCCACCACAGCCTCACCCTGCTGGGCTCAGATGATCCCTCCACCTCAGCCTTCCTTGTAGCTGGAACTGCAGACATGCACCATAATGCCCGGCCACTTTTTTTTATTGTGGAGATGAGGTCTCGCCTAGTTGCCGAGGCTGGTCTCGAACTCGTGGGCTCTGGCAATCCTCTCACCTTGGCCTCCCAAAGTGCGGAGATTATAGAAGTGAGCCACCGTACCCAGCCCCCTTAGGTTTTAAAAAAATCATTATTATCAATAGTAACATTAATATTATTAATGTCATTATCATCATTGTTGTAGTTCATCGTTTTTTTAAGTTTTTTTCCTCCCTCTCTCTCTTTTTCTCTCCCCCTCTCTCTCTCAATAGGATCTCGCTCCAGCACCCAGGCAAGAGTGCGGTAGCACAGTCATAACTCAATGACAACTTTGAATTCCCTGACAAAAGTGATTCCCCAACCTCAGTCTCTGGAGTAGTTAGGACTACAGGTGTGAGACACCAGGCCTGGCTAATTCGAACAAATTTTTTTTTGTAGAGACGTAGTCTTGCTATGCTGTCCAGACTGGTCTTGAACTCCTGGCCTGAAGCAGTCCTCCTTTCTTGGCCTCCCAAAGTGCTGAGATTACAGGCATGAGCCATCACACCCAGACGGTACATTTCTTACTATAATTAATTTAGGAATTGATACGCCACATTGAATAGCATTTCTCCATTCATGAAAGGGATCTGATTTATGGAAGAAGATGACAGCAGAGTGTTTCCCAACAGACATGCCTGCACACACTCTTCCAGGGCTCTGGATGCACCATTCAGTTTCGTTGCTTGCATGGGGCTCCTGAAATACCGCAAGACCTCTCTGAAGATGCTGACAGGTCTGTGCTGAAGGGGGACCCTTGGGAAGAATGTCCACTGCCTGCCTGATCCTCTAGAAAAACGTCTGTCTGTTTAGGGTGATATATTTGGCAAAAGTGTGTCTTCAGTGGAAGTGAATTTATCGTTCTTCCTTCTCTTTCCAAATTAATTCAGGCTAGCAATTTCTTGTCATGTTCATAGGTAGAAAGACCTAGTAATTGTTAATTTTGCAAAATCTCTATGCATTAATCACCTCAATGCCTATTATGAGGCAGAACCCCGTCCCAAAACTGGAATTTATTTATTAAAAAGGTGTATTTATTTTTACATGTTTAAACTTCAGTCACCTTCAAAGTGCTGTCTGTTTGATGCAATACACCTGTTGAGACACTTTTTCCACCGTTCAAAACAGCTTTTGAACTCATCAATGTTGATGTCTTTTAGTGCTTCTGCTGTTTTTGTTTTGTCTCTTCCAGTCGGCAAAACATTTCTTTTTGAGGACTTTTTTCATCCAGAGAAACAAAAGAAAGTTGCCTGGGATGAGATTGAGTGAATAGGGAGAGTGGGGCATGGCTGCCTTGCAGTTTTTTGGTCAAAAACTGCTGAACACTCAGTGTGGCGTGGGTAGGTATGCTTATATATCACCCATCATGAAATGGGCAAACACACTGAAAGAATCTTAAAAAGAAAATTCACCGAAGCCGAATACAGCCTCTCACAACAACGCTAGCTGGTACACTGATGCCAACGGGTTCCTAGAATGCTTACCTCGTGGGGGAAGTCTGTACTACGGGTGGGCTCACCCTCCAAAAGATAATTCCGTTTTTGGGGGGGTTCCCCCATACATACATGTCTTAGTTAAAATCACAGGCTAGAGATATGTAAATAAGTAAAATACAAAACATTCATCCTTAAAAAGGAGAAAATTATGACACATGCTACAACATGGATAAAACTTGAAGACATTAGCTAAGTGAAATAAGCCAGTTACAAGAAGGCAAATATTCCATGATTCCACTTATATGAGTATGTTGGTTGCCAGGGACTGCAGGAAGGAAGATGGGGCATTGTTTTTCAATGGGAGTCGAGTTTCAGTTTTATAAGTTGACATGTATTCTCCAGAATCCATCTCCATCTCCATCTCCAGATGGATAGTGGTGATGGCTGAATAGCAATATGATTTTACTTAATTCCACCATGCTGTACACTTCCAAATGGTTAAGAGCATAAATGTTACATGTATTTTTATCATAATTTTAAAAATTGGAAAAAAATACTACAGGCTGGAATGCTCTTTGAATCTTCTGGCAAAGACATAATTCATTCCTTAAATTCCACTACTGATGGGACCTCAATTTATTTAAACATTTCCTTGGTGCTAGACTATTACATCCCAGTGGGAAACCCTGGAAGTTACAGAACTCTTGTCTATTTCTCTCCAGCTTCCCTGGCCTTGCCTACAGGTGGCTGTGTGCACAGTTGGAGCCAAAGGCACCATTTCTTCAGGGTACAGTGCCCAAGGAGTGATCATAGCCTCTCACATTGCTCACTTTTGTCTCTGTTCCTTCTCTATCTCACCTCATTAATATCAGTTGTAAGTTCATTCATTTTACTTCTAAGAAGCCCAAGATAGTAAGATTTGTCTAAAATTAGCCTCTTTCATTCCAGTCAAACCTTGCTGTGTTACGGGACAATCAACAATGTTGATTTGAGAAGACAGAACTCCACCAGTACCGATGGGACCACCAGAGAACCCGGTCTTGCTGTCCCAGGTGGCATTCCGGTGGCCACTCGAATATTTCCTGACAGGGGTCGTATTCCAGAAGGAGATCTTCTTGTCGATCCAACTCCACCTCATGAAACAGGGCGAGTTGCTGGAGATTGGTGATTATTGGCCATTGTTCATTCACTTGAACCACTGACCTAGCCACAGGCCCGAAGACAAAAGTTGAGCGCTCAAGAGTTCCAGTTTGTTTTGTTCGGGGCAGATCAGCATCTCCGGCAAGACAGTTGGTGGGAGGAAGGGAGGAGGAAGAGATCTCTCCATCTCATCTTTATTAAGGGGATCCTGGGTTCTAGAGATGCTGGGGCTCCCAGGCTCTCCTCCTCTGCTCTGGGTTGAATGCTTTTCTCCTCTAAAATTCGTGTCAAAATATAATTGCCAATGTAATAGTGTTGCCAGTTGGGAGCTTTAAGAGGAGATTAGGCCATGATGACTCCACCCTTATGGGTGGTTCTAATTTCTTTTTAATAAAGGGATTTGGGCAGTGACTTCTCTCTTGATCTGTCTTTCCCACTCACTGGTCTTTTGCCTTTTGCCATGGATCGTGAAGCACAAAGGCCCCCACCGCATGTTGGTGATGTGAACTTTGACATCCTACCTCCAGAACCGTGAGCCCAGTAAACCACTGTTGTTTATAAATTGTCCAGTATGTGGTATTCTGTTATCGCAGCACAAAGTAGACTAAGACGGAAAACCGGTACTAAGAAGTACAGCTGTTGCTCTAACAAACTCCTGAAAATGTGAAAGTGGCTTTGGAACTGGGTAATGGGTAGAGGCTGAAAGAATTTGGAGAAGCAGGCTAGAAGAAGCCTGGGTTGTCAATGAATGGGGCATTACAGGCTCTGGTGAAGGCTCAGAAAAAAAAAAGAAGAGCTGCAGAAAAAGTCTGACACTTCCTAGCAATCATCTGAGTGGTGGTGACCAGAATGTTGGTAAAAATGCTCATAGTGAAGGCCATCGTGATGGTGTCTCACATGAAAATGAGAAGCCACGTGTTGAAACCTAGAGTGAATGCCATCCTTTTTATACAGTTGCAAGAACTTGGCCAAATTATGTCTATGCCTGAGGGCTTGATGGAAAGCAGAATTTATGAGCAATGAACTAGGATATCTGATAGAAGAAACAGCAAAACAACAAAGCATTCAGGCTACTGCATGGATACTTTCAACCACATACAATAAGATGCAAGAGGAAAGAAAAGACTCAGAGAGAAAATATATACTTTAAAGAAAAACAGATCAGAAATAAGTGGAAAATTCAGAGCCTGGTCATGTAAATAATAATAATAAAGTATGTTTGGGATAGAATACGAAGGGTGTAGCCTAGTGACCACTTGCTACAGAGATTATATGAAGACAAAGAACCCAGGTGTTATTTATTAAGACAATGGGGAAAAGACCCTAAATACATTTCAAAGCTCTTTGAGACTGCCCCTCTCATCACAGGCCAGAATGATTTCAGGGGATGGATCCAGTGTTCCCTCACCACGCTTACTGTCTAGGCCCACCTCAGGACTTTTCTCTCTGCGTTCCAGCACAGCACCCCACAGCAGTCAGCATGTAGTCAGTGCTGTTGGGTAGTGGTGACTACATTCCTGGCATATATGGGGAAATTTTTTGGTCATGGTTGTGAGTAGGGAGGGCGTATGGAAGGGCTTCCTATCTGGGTGTGTTCATGGGAAATGGCATTTAGCATGCATTTGTTTATTCTGGGCTTTGGGGTATAGTTCTCCACCGTGGGGTTACCAGAGAACATGAGGTCTGAGGCCATACCACTTGTAAGGTATTTTGAGAATTGGTTGCTGACAGTGAAAGGATGGCCCAAGAGTGGGAAGCCACTTTTTGATCTTGCTCCTAAACCGTAACACAATGACGAGAAAGTAGAAGCTATGTTTGGAGAAATGCATATTTAAGTAAAGATTAACTTGGCCGACTTTGTCTTTTCAGAAACACAGACTTCCTGGTGCCGGGTATCAGAGGTATCTCATGGCCTGTCAGTGGGGCTCAACAGAAGTGGCAATCAAGCTTGCCTAGAGTACAGGGAGTTTACAAGGCCTTAGACTTCATGCATTAGGTAAAAGGTATGCAAATCACAAAACTTGTGACTACAAAAGGTATGCAGATCACAGGACTTATAACTGCTCAGAGGGGGGAGCGAATGGAGATTCCATCTTCCAGTAAAGCGAGCACTGTCTACAGGGACATCAAGGATCCTCCGAAGCTGCCCACTGGGAATGCATAGGAGATAAGGGGAAGTGCACCCTCCAATAGTGCTAAGGAATGTCGTTCGGGAATGTACAGGAGCACTGGGATCCTTGTCACGCCCTTCTCTGGGGGCTGTGATCATAAAGGTCTCTGTGTCGCAGGATCTCCAAGACATTTGCAGATAGTCAACAAGGAAGTCATGGCAGTCACGCCTACCTGATGGCAACATCTTCGAGGAAAGGATTTAAGCCAGGGCTTGGGGGGCTACGGTGCCACAATCATCTAGGGTGTAGGCCCACTTCCTGTCTGTGGGAAGTGAACCTTTCTTAAGGAAATCTCTTCTTCTTTCACCTCTTTGTGTGTTGCAATTCTTTGCATTATTCGGATCTCTGGGTTACCAGTGCACACCTCTGGCATGCTGGCTCCGGCAGTGCTGTGCCCCACCCCCATCCACCTATCCACCCTCACCCTATCTGTACCCTAACAGACAGGGCACAGGCTGTGTAAATTGTGGCAGTATGTGATATAAGCAAATAATTTAGTGGCATTAAATAATCGATGTAGGGTGCATTTGGGAGATACAAAGAATGGTGTTTATTTACTTATTTTTGCCAAGTCTTTTAGTGAGATTTGGAGTTACATGTATTCTGGTTATTTGTCAAAATTAGTTCAATGGTGTGTTCTCTGAGAGTAGTGCACTGGGAAACCCACCCAGCTTTGGAGATTTTCTTTCTTTTTATAGATTTGTGGGTTATGTGTGGGGTTATATGTGATAAGTATGTGCATTTAAAATGCAGACTATTTGGACATACTGCCTGGCTTTGGATACATACGAAATTTTGTATTTGGAGAGTTTGGGGTTTATATATCTTCAGAGATGAGGGAAGTACATTTTGATCTTCTGTATGTTAATTGGAATTCTGAGAGTGCATGACAGAG
>NW_007219392.1:0-7622 GCF_000164805.1 Carlito syrichta | reverse complement strand
AAAAAAAAAAAAAATCAAAAATTAGCCGGGCATGGTAGTGCACCCCTGTAGTTCTGGCTACTTGGAAGGCTGAGGTGGAAGGATCGCCAGGGCCCAGCGGATTGAGGCTGCGGTGGCCAGGAGCGTGCCACTGCACTCCTGTCTGGGCTACAGAGTGAGACTCCAACTCAAAAAAAAAAAAAAAAAAAAAATCTGCTTTCCATCAAGTCCTCAGGCATAGACATAATTTGACCAAGTTCTTTGCAACTGTACAAAACGGATGGCATTTACTCTAGGTTTCAACACGTGGCTTCTCATTTTCATGTGAGGCACCATCACTATGAGTAGTTTCACCAACATTCTGCCCACCACCACTCAGATGATCTCTAGGAAGTATCAGACTTTTCCTGCAGCTCTTCTTTTTTTTTCCTGAGTCTTCACCAGAGCCTGTAATGCCCCATTCGTTGACAACCCTGGCTTCTTCTAACCTGCTTCTCCAAATTCTTTCAGCCTCTACCCATTACCCAGTTCCAAAGCCACTTTCACATTTTCAGGTGTTTGTTAGATCAACAGTTGCACTTCTTAGTACCAATTTTCTGTCTTAGTCTATTTTCTGTTGCTATAACAGAATACCATATACTGGGCAATTTATAAACAACAGTTGTTTACTTGACTCATGGTTTTGGAGGCTAGATGTCTTCTTGTTCCACATAATAGCCAGCCTTTGCTGTTGTCGGTGTTTTGGATTTTCACTATTTTAATGTAGTGGCATCTCATTGTTGTGTTAATTTATATTTTCTTAATAGTGTATAATGCCAAGCATCTTGTCTTATGCCTATTTGAAAGCTGTATATTTTTTATGGTAAAATTATTGTTCAGATACTTTGCACACTTAAAAATCAGGCTGTTCATTTCTTTTAGTTCAATTTTTGGTTGTCGTTTTTGTTGTTGTTGTTGAGTCAGAATCTCACTCTGTCACCCAGGCTGGAGTGCAGTGGCACACTCATGGCCACCACAACCTCAACCTGCTGGGCTCAAACCATCCTTCTGCCTCAGCCTTCTAAGTAGCTGGAACTGCAGGCCTGTGCCACCACGCCCGGATAATTGTATGATTTATTGCAGAGGCGAGGTCTCACCATGTTGCTCAGACTGGTCTCGAATCACTGAGCTCAGGTAATCCTCTCGCCTCCGCCTCTCAAAGTGCTGGGATGACTGGCCTGAGCCACCATACCTGGCTTATTGTTCAGTTTTAAGAGTTCTTTGTATATTTGGGATAATACTCTATATATGTCTTTTGAAAATATTTCCCCTAGCCTGTGGCTTGTCTTCTCATGTTCTTGACAATACCTTTGGCAGAGCAAAAGTTTTTCATTTTATTTCATTGTTTCTCTTGTCAAGTATTTATCTCACAGTTTTTACCTTTGGAGTTGAGTCAAAAAAACTCATGGGTTAACTCAAAGCTTTGCTTGCAGGAAGACCAGCCTGTCGGGCAACAGACGGACTCCTGAAATCTGGTAGGTGTGGTCTGTGGGCAGATCTCAGACCAGAGGCCCTCTATGTCCACTCCATCAACCTCTCCCCCAGGTGTTTGTTCAAGACCCCATGTCCCTTTCAAGTTTTTCCCCCCTTCTACTGTTCTTTTTTACCTCTTGCAATATAGTTCCTTGTACACACCAAGGACTTAGAGTCCAATCTACCCCATGAGTCTTTATATAGGTAGTGTATTCACTTAAGAAAGACTGTACTCTAATTTCCAGTCTCCTTAGATTTGTTGTTGTTGTTGTTGTTTGTTTTTGTTTTGTTTTGTTTTTGAGTTGGAGTCTCACTCTGTCGCCCAGACTGGAGTACAGTAGCATGCTCATGGCCACCACAGCCTCACCCTGCTGGGCTCAGATGATCCCTCCACCTCAGCCTTCCTTGTAGCTGGAACTGCAGACATGCACCATAATGCCCGGCCACTTTTTTTTATTGTGGAGATGAGGTCTCGCCTAGTTGCCGAGGCTGGTCTCGAACTCGTGGGCTCTGGCAATCCTCTCACCTTGGCCTCCCAAAGTGCGGAGATTATAGAAGTGAGCCACCGTACCCAGCCCCCTTAGGTTTTAAAAAAATCATTATTATCAATAGTAACATTAATATTATTAATGTCATTATCATCATTGTTGTAGTTCATCGTTTTTTTAAGTTTTTTTCCTCCCTCTCTCTCTTTTTCTCTCTCTCCCTCTCTCTCTCAATAGGATCTCGCTCCAGCACCCAGGCAAGAGTGCGGTAGCACAGTCATAACTCAATGACAACTTTGAATTCCCTGACAAAAGTGATTCCCCAACCTCAGTCTCTGGAGTAGTTAGGACTACAGGTGTGAGACACCAGGCCTGGCTAATTCGAACAAATTTTTTTTTGTAGAGACGTAGTCTTGCTATGCTGTCCAGACTGGTCTTGAACTCCTGGCCTGAAGCAGTCCTCCTTTCTTGGCCTCCCAAAGTGCTGAGATTACAGGCATGAGCCATCACACCCAGACGGTACATTTCTTACTATAATTAATTTAGGAATTGATACGCCACATTGAATAGCATTTCTCCATTCATGAAAGGGATCTGATTTATGGAAGAAGATGACAGCAGAGTGTTTCCCAACAGACATGCCTGCACACACTCTTCCAGGGCTCTGGATGCACCATTCAGTTTCGTTGCTTGCATGGGGCTCCTGAAATACCGCAAGACCTCTCTGAAGATGCTGACAGGTCTGTGCTGAAGGGGGACCCTTGGGAAGAATGTCCACTGCCTGCCTGATCCTCTAGAAAAACGTCTGTCTGTTTAGGGTGATATATTTGGCAAAAGTGTGTCTTCAGTGGAAGTGAATTTATCGTTCTTCCTTCTCTTTCCAAATTAATTCAGGCTAGCAATTTCTTGTCATGTTCATAGGTAGAAAGACCTAGTAATTGTTAATTTTGCAAAATCTCTATGCATTAATCACCTCAATGCCTATTATGAGGCAGAACCCCGTCCCAAAACTGGAATTTATTTATTAAAAAGGTGTATTTATTTTTACATGTTTAAACTTCAGTCACCTTCAAAGTGCTGTCTGTTTGATGCAATACACCTGTTGAGACACTTTTTCCACCGTTCAAAACAGCTTTTGAACTCATCAATGTTGATGTCTTTTAGTGCTTCTGCTGTTTTTGTTTTGTCTCTTCCAGTCGGCAAAACATTTCTTTTTGAGGACTTTTTTCATCCAGAGAAACAAAAGAAAGTTGCCTGGGATGAGATTGAGTGAATAGGGAGAGTGGGGCATGGCTGCCTTGCAGTTTTTTGGTCAAAAACTGCTGAACACTCAGTGTGGCGTGGGTAGGTATGCTTATATATCACCCATCATGAAATGGGCAAACACACTGAAAGAATCTTAAAAAGAAAATTCACCGAAGCCGAATACAGCCTCTCACAACAACGCTAGCTGGTACACTGATGCCAACGGGTTCCTAGAATGCTTACCTCGTGGGGGAAGTCTGTACTACGGGTGGGCTCACCCTCCAAAAGATAATTCCGTTTTTGGGGGGGTTCCCCCATACATACATGTCTTAGTTAAAATCACAGGCTAGAGATATGTAAATAAGTAAAATACAAAACATTCATCCTTAAAAAGGAGAAAATTATGACACATGCTACAACATGGATAAAACTTGAAGACATTAGCTAAGTGAAATAAGCCAGTTACAAGAAGGCAAATATTCCATGATTCCACTTATATGAGTATGTTGGTTGCCAGGGACTGCAGGAAGGAAGATGGGGCATTGTTTTTCAATGGGAGTCGAGTTTCAGTTTTATAAGTTGACATGTATTCTCCAGAATCCATCTCCATCTCCATCTCCAGATGGATAGTGGTGATGGCTGAATAGCAATATGATTTTACTTAATTCCACCATGCTGTACACTTCCAAATGGTTAAGAGCATAAATGTTACATGTATTTTTATCATAATTTTAAAAATTGGAAAAAAATACTACAGGCTGGAATGCTCTTTGAATCTTCTGGCAAAGACATAATTCATTCCTTAAATTCCACTACTGATGGGACCTCAATTTATTTAAACATTTCCTTGGTGCTAGACTATTACATCCCAGTGGGAAACCCTGGAAGTTACAGAACTCTTGTCTATTTCTCTCCAGCTTCCCTGGCCTTGCCTACAGGTGGCTGTGTGCACAGTTGGAGCCAAAGGCACCATTTCTTCAGGGTACAGTGCCCAAGGAGTGATCATAGCCTCTCACATTGCTCACTTTTGTCTCTGTTCCTTCTCTATCTCACCTCATTAATATCAGTTGTAAGTTCATTCATTTTACTTCTAAGAAGCCCAAGATAGTAAGATTTGTCTAAAATTAGCCTCTTTCATTCCAGTCAAACCTTGCTGTGTTACGGGACAATCAACAATGTTGATTTGAGAAGACAGAACTCCACCAGTACCGATGGGACCACCAGAGAACCCGGTCTTGCTGTCCCAGGTGGCATTCCGGTGGCCACTCGAATATTTCCTGACAGGGGTCGTATTCCAGAAGGAGATCTTCTTGTCGATCCAACTCCACCTCATGAAACAGGGCGAGTTGCTGGAGATTGGTGATTATTGGCCATTGTTCATTCACTTGAACCACTGACCTAGCCACAGGCCCGAAGACAAAAGTTGAGCGCTCAAGAGTTCCAGTTTGTTTTGTTCGGGGCAGATCAGCATCTCCGGCAAGACAGTTGGTGGGAGGAAGGGAGGAGGAAGAGATCTCTCCATCTCATCTTTATTAAGGGGATCCTGGGTTCTAGAGATGCTGGGGCTCCCAGGCTCTCCTCCTCTGCTCTGGGTTGAATGCTTTTCTCCTCTAAAATTCGTGTCAAAATATAATTGCCAATGTAATAGTGTTGCCAGTTGGGAGCTTTAAGAGGAGATTAGGCCATGATGACTCCACCCTTATGGGTGGTTCTAATTTCTTTTTAATAAAGGGATTTGGGCAGTGACTTCTCTCTTGATCTGTCTTTCCCACTCACTGGTCTTTTGCCTTTTGCCATGGATCGTGAAGCACAAAGGCCCCCACCGCATGTTGGTGATGTGAACTTTGACATCCTACCTCCAGAACCGTGAGCCCAGTAAACCACTGTTGTTTATAAATTGTCCAGTATGTGGTATTCTGTTATCGCAGCACAAAGTAGACTAAGACGGAAAACCGGTACTAAGAAGTACAGCTGTTGCTCTAACAAACTCCTGAAAATGTGAAAGTGGCTTTGGAACTGGGTAATGGGTAGAGGCTGAAAGAATTTGGAGAAGCAGGCTAGAAGAAGCCTGGGTTGTCAATGAATGGGGCATTACAGGCTCTGGTGAAGGCTCAGAAAAAAAAAAGAAGAGCTGCAGAAAAAGTCTGACACTTCCTAGCAATCATCTGAGTGGTGGTGACCAGAATGTTGGTAAAAATGCTCATAGTGAAGGCCATCGTGATGGTGTCTCACATGAAAATGAGAAGCCACGTGTTGAAACCTAGAGTGAATGCCATCCTTTTTATACAGTTGCAAGAACTTGGCCAAATTATGTCTATGCCTGAGGGCTTGATGGAAAGCAGAATTTATGAGCAATGAACTAGGATATCTGATAGAAGAAACAGCAAAACAACAAAGCATTCAGGCTACTGCATGGATACTTTCAACCACATACAATAAGATGCAAGAGGAAAGAAAAGACTCAGAGAGAAAATATATACTTTAAAGAAAAACAGATCAGAAATAAGTGGAAAATTCAGAGCCTGGTCATGTAAATAATAATAATAAAGTATGTTTGGGATAGAATACGAAGGGTGTAGCCTAGTGACCACTTGCTACAGAGATTATATGAAGACAAAGAACCCAGGTGTTATTTATTAAGACAATGGGGAAAAGACCCTAAATACATTTCAAAGCTCTTTGAGACTGCCCCTCTCATCACAGGCCAGAATGATTTCAGGGGATGGATCCAGTGTTCCCTCACCACGCTTACTGTCTAGGCCCACCTCAGGACTTTTCTCTCTGCGTTCCAGCACAGCACCCCACAGCAGTCAGCATGTAGTCAGTGCTGTTGGGTAGTGGTGACTACATTCCTGGCATATATGGGGAAATTTTTTGGTCATGGTTGTGAGTAGGGAGGGCGTATGGAAGGGCTTCCTATCTGGGTGTGTTCATGGGAAATGGCATTTAGCATGCATTTGTTTATTCTGGGCTTTGGGGTATAGTTCTCCACCGTGGGGTTACCAGAGAACATGAGGTCTGAGGCCATACCACTTGTAAGGTATTTTGAGAATTGGTTGCTGACAGTGAAAGGATGGCCCAAGAGTGGGAAGCCACTTTTTGATCTTGCTCCTAAACCGTAACACAATGACGAGAAAGTAGAAGCTATGTTTGGAGAAATGCATATTTAAGTAAAGATTAACTTGGCCGACTTTGTCTTTTCAGAAACACAGACTTCCTGGTGCCGGGTATCAGAGGTATCTCATGGCCTGTCAGTGGGGCTCAACAGAAGTGGCAATCAAGCTTGCCTAGAGTACAGGGAGTTTACAAGGCCTTAGACTTCATGCATTAGGTAAAAGGTATGCAAATCACAAAACTTGTGACTACAAAAGGTATGCAGATCACAGGACTTATAACTGCTCAGAGGGGGGAGCGAATGGAGATTCCATCTTCCAGTAAAGCGAGCACTGTCTACAGGGACATCAAGGATCCTCCGAAGCTGCCCACTGGGAATGCATAGGAGATAAGGGGAAGTGCACCCTCCAATAGTGCTAAGGAATGTCGTTCGGGAATGTACAGGAGCACTGGGATCCTTGTCACGCCCTTCTCTGGGGGCTGTGATCATAAAGGTCTCTGTGTCGCAGGATCTCCAAGACATTTGCAGATAGTCAACAAGGAAGTCATGGCAGTCACGCCTACCTGATGGCAACATCTTCGAGGAAAGGATTTAAGCCAGGGCTTGGGGGGCTACGGTGCCACAATCATCTAGGGTGTAGGCCCACTTCCTGTCTGTGGGAAGTGAACCTTTCTTAAGGAAATCTCTTCTTCTTTCACCTCTTTGTGTGTTGCAATTCTTTGCATTATTCGGATCTCTGGGTTACCAGTGCACACCTCTGGCATGCTGGCTCCGGCAGTGCTGTGCCCCACCCCCATCCACCTATCCACCCTCACCCTATCTGTACCCTAACAGACAGGGCACAGGCTGTGTAAATTGTGGCAGTATGTGATATAAGCAAATAATTTAGTGGCATTAAATAATCGATGTAGGGTGCATTTGGGAGATACAAAGAATGGTGTTTATTTACTTATTTTTGCCAAGTCTTTTAGTGAGATTTGGAGTTACATGTATTCTGGTTATTTGTCAAAATTAGTTCAATGGTGTGTTCTCTGAGAGTAGTGCACTGGGAAACCCACCCAGCTTTGGAGATTTTCTTTCTTTTTATAGATTTGTGGGTTATGTGTGGGGTTATATGTGATAAGTATGTGCATTTAAAATGCAGACTATTTGGACATACTGCCTGGCTTTGGATACATACGAAATTTTGTATTTGGAGAGTTTGGGGTTTATATATCTTCAGAGATGAGGGAAGTACATTTTGATCTTCTGTATGTTAATTGGAATTCTGAGAGTGCATGACAGAG
>NW_007219391.1:0-7702 GCF_000164805.1 Carlito syrichta | reverse complement strand
CTGCTTTCCATCAAGTCCTCAGGCATAGACATAATTTGACCAAGTTCTTTGCAACTGTACAAAACGGATGGCATTTACTCTAGGTTTCAACACGTGGCTTCTCATTTTCATGTGAGGCACCATCACTATGAGTAGTTTCACCAACATTCTGCCCACCACCACTCAGATGATCTCTAGGAAGTGTCAGACTTTTCCTGCAGCTCTTCTTTTTTTTTCCTGAGTCTTCACCAGAGCCTGTAATGCCCCATTCGTTGACAACCCTGGCTTCTTCTAACCTGCTTCTCCAAATTCTTTCAGCCTCTACCCATTACCCAGTTCCAAAGCCACTTTCACATTTTCAGGTGTTTGTTAGATCAACAGTTGCACTTCTTAGTACCAATTTTCTGTCTTAGTCTATTTTCTGTTGCTATAACAGAATACCATATACTGGGCAATTTATAAACAACAGTTGTTTACTTGACTCATGGTTTTGGAGGCTAGATGTCTTCTTGTTCCACATAATAGCCAGCATTTGCTGTTGTCGGTGTTTTGGATTTTCACTATTTTAATGTAGTGGCATCTCATTGTTGTGTTAATTTATATTTTCTTAATAGTGTATAATGCCAAGCATCTTGTCTTATGCCTATTTGAAAGCTGTATATTTTTTATGGTAAAATTATTGTTCAGATACTTTGCACACTTAAAAATCAGGCTGTTCATTTCTTTTAGTTCAATTTTTGGTTGTCGTTTTTGTTGTTGTTGTTGAGTCAGAATCTCACTCTGTCACCCAGGCTGGAGTGCAGTGGCACACTCATGGCCACCACAACCTCAACCTGCTGGGCTCAAACCATCCTTCTGCCTCAGCCTTCTAAGTAGCTGGAACTGCAGGCCTGTGCCACCACGCCCGGATAATTGTATGATTTATTGCAGAGGCGAGGTCTCACCATGTTGCTCAGACTGGTCTCGAATCACTGAGCTCAGGTAATCCTCTCGCCTCCGCCTCTCAAAGTGCTGGGATGACTGGCCTGAGCCACCATACCTGGCTTATTGTTCAGTTTTAAGAGTTCTTTGTATATTTGGGATAATACTCTATATATGTCTTTTGAAAATATTTCCCCTAGCCTGTGGCTTGTCTTCTCATGTTCTTGACAATACCTTTGGCAGAGCAAAAGTTTTTCATTTTATTTCATTGTTTCTCTTGTCAAGTATTTATCTCACAGTTTTTACCTTTGGAGTTGAGTCAAAAAAACTCATGGGTTAACTCAAAGCTTTGCTTGCAGGAAGACCAGCCTGTCGGGCAACAGACGGACTCCTGAAATCTGGTAGGTGTGGTCTGTGGGCAGATCTCAGACCAGAGGCCCTCTATGTCCACTCCATCAACCTCTCCCCCAGGTGTTTGTTCAAGACCCCATGTCCCTTTCAAGTTTTTCCCCCCTTCTACTGTTCTTTTTTACCTCTTGCAATATAGTTCCTTGTACACACCAAGGACTTAGAGTCCAATCTACCCCATGAGTCTTTATATAGGTAGTGTATTCACTTAAGAAAGACTGTACTCTAATTTCCAGTCTCCTTAGATTTGTTGTTGTTGTTGTTGTTTGTTTTTGTTTTGTTTTGTTTTTGAGTTGGAGTCTCACTCTGTCGCCCAGACTGGAGTACAGTAGCATGCTCATGGCCACCACAGCCTCACCCTGCTGGGCTCAGATGATCCCTCCACCTCAGCCTTCCTTGTAGCTGGAACTGCAGACATGCACCATAATGCCCGGCCACTTTTTTTTATTGTGGAGATGAGGTCTCGCCTAGTTGCCGAGGCTGGTCTCGAACTCGTGGGCTCTGGCAATCCTCTCACCTTGGCCTCCCAAAGTGCGGAGATTATAGAAGTGAGCCACCGTACCCAGCCCCCTTAGGTTTTAAAAAAATCATTATTATCAATAGTAACATTAATATTATTAATGTCATTATCATCATTGTTGTAGTTCATCGTTTTTTTAAGTTTTTTTCCTCCCTCTCTCTCTTTTTCTCTCTCTCCCTCTCTCTCTCAATAGGATCTCGCTCCAGCACCCAGGCAAGAGTGCGGTAGCACAGTCATAACTCAATGACAACTTTGAATTCCCTGACAAAAGTGATTCCCCAACCTCAGTCTCTGGAGTAGTTAGGACTACAGGTGTGAGACACCAGGCCTGGCTAATTCGAACAAATTTTTTTTTGTAGAGACGTAGTCTTGCTATGCTGTCCAGACTGGTCTTGAACTCCTGGCCTGAAGCAGTCCTCCTTTCTTGGCCTCCCAAAGTGCTGAGATTACAGGCATGAGCCATCACACCCAGACGGTACATTTCTTACTATAATTAATTTAGGAATTGATACGCCACATTGAATAGCATTTCTCCATTCATGAAAGGGATCTGATTTATGGAAGAAGATGACAGCAGAGTGTTTCCCAACAGACATGCCTGCACACACTCTTCCAGGGCTCTGGATGCACCATTCAGTTTCGTTGCTTGCATGGGGCTCCTGAAATACCGCAAGACCTCTCTGAAGATGCTGACAGGTCTGTGCTGAAGGGGGACCCTTGGGAAGAATGTCCACTGCCTGCCTGATCCTCTAGAAAAACGTCTGTCTGTTTAGGGTGATATATTTGGCAAAAGTGTGTCTTCAGTGGAAGTGAATTTATCGTTCTTCCTTCTCTTTCCAAATTAATTCAGGCTAGCAATTTCTTGTCATGTTCATAGGTAGAAAGACCTAGTAATTGTTAATTTTGCAAAATCTCTATGCATTAATCACCTCAATGCCTATTATGAGGCAGAACCCCGTCCCAAAACTGGAATTTATTTATTAAAAAGGTGTATTTATTTTTACATGTTTAAACTTCAGTCACCTTCAAAGTGCTGTCTGTTTGATGCAATACACCTGTTGAGACACTTTTTCCACCGTTCAAAACAGCTTTTGAACTCATCAATGTTGATGTCTTTTAGTGCTTCTGCTGTTTTTGTTTTGTCTCTTCCAGTCGGCAAAACATTTCTTTTTGAGGACTTTTTTCATCCAGAGAAACAAAAGAAAGTTGCCTGGGATGAGATTGAGTGAATAGGGAGAGTGGGGCATGGCTGCCTTGCAGTTTTTTGGTCAAAAACTGCTGAACACTCAGTGTGGCGTGGGTAGGTATGCTTATATATCACCCATCATGAAATGGGCAAACACACTGAAAGAATCTTAAAAAGAAAATTCACCGAAGCCGAATACAGCCTCTCACAACAACGCTAGCTGGTACACTGATGCCAACGGGTTCCTAGAATGCTTACCTCGTGGGGGAAGTCTGTACTACGGGTGGGCTCACCCTCCAAAAGATAATTCCGTTTTTGGGGGGGTTCCCCCATACATACATGTCTTAGTTAAAATCACAGGCTAGAGATATGTAAATAAGTAAAATACAAAACATTCATCCTTAAAAAGGAGAAAATTATGACACATGCTACAACATGGATAAAACTTGAAGACATTAGCTAAGTGAAATAAGCCAGTTACAAGAAGGCAAATATTCCATGATTCCACTTATATGAGTATGTTGGTTGCCAGGGACTGCAGGAAGGAAGATGGGGCATTGTTTTTCAATGGGAGTCGAGTTTCAGTTTTATAAGTTGACATGTATTCTCCAGAATCCATCTCCATCTCCATCTCCAGATGGATAGTGGTGATGGCTGAATAGCAATATGATTTTACTTAATTCCACCATGCTGTACACTTCCAAATGGTTAAGAGCATAAATGTTACATGTATTTTTATCATAATTTTAAAAATTGGAAAAAAATACTACAGGCTGGAATGCTCTTTGAATCTTCTGGCAAAGACATAATTCATTCCTTAAATTCCACTACTGATGGGACCTCAATTTATTTAAACATTTCCTTGGTGCTAGACTATTACATCCCAGTGGGAAACCCTGGAAGTTACAGAACTCTTGTCTATTTCTCTCCAGCTTCCCTGGCCTTGCCTACAGGTGGCTGTGTGCACAGTTGGAGCCAAAGGCACCATTTCTTCAGGGTACAGTGCCCAAGGAGTGATCATAGCCTCTCACATTGCTCACTTTTGTCTCTGTTCCTTCTCTATCTCACCTCATTAATATCAGTTGTAAGTTCATTCATTTTACTTCTAAGAAGCCCAAGATAGTAAGATTTGTCTAAAATTAGCCTCTTTCATTCCAGTCAAACCTTGCTGTGTTACGGGACAATCAACAATGTTGATTTGAGAAGACAGAACTCCACCAGTACCGATGGGACCACCAGAGAACCCGGTCTTGCTGTCCCAGGTGGCATTCCGGTGGCCACTCGAATATTTCCTGACAGGGGTCGTATTCCAGAAGGAGATCTTCTTGTCGATCCAACTCCACCTCATGAAACAGGGCGAGTTGCTGGAGATTGGTGATTATTGGCCATTGTTCATTCACTTGAACCACTGACCTAGCCACAGGCCCGAAGACAAAAGTTGAGCGCTCAAGAGTTCCAGTTTGTTTTGTTCGGGGCAGATCAGCATCTCCGGCAAGACAGTTGGTGGGAGGAAGGGAGGAGGAAGAGATCTCTCCATCTCATCTTTATTAAGGGGATCCTGGGTTCTAGAGATGCTGGGGCTCCCAGGCTCTCCTCCTCTGCTCTGGGTTGAATGCTTTTCTCCTCTAAAATTCGTGTCAAAATATAATTGCCAATGTAATAGTGTTGCCAGTTGGGAGCTTTAAGAGGAGATTAGGCCATGATGACTCCACCCTTATGGGTGGTTCTAATTTCTTTTTAATAAAGGGATTTGGGCAGTGACTTCTCTCTTGATCTGTCTTTCCCACTCACTGGTCTTTTGCCTTTTGCCATGGATCGTGAAGCACAAAGGCCCCCACCGCATGTTGGTGATGTGAACTTTGACATCCTACCTCCAGAACCGTGAGCCCAGTAAACCACTGTTGTTTATAAATTGTCCAGTATGTGGTATTCTGTTATCGCAGCACAAAGTAGACTAAGACGGAAAACCGGTACTAATAAGTACAGCTGTTGCTCTAACAAACTCCTGAAAATGTGAAAGTGGCTTTGGAACTGGGTAATGGGTAGAGGCTGAAAGAATTTGGAGAAGCAGGCTAGAAGAAGCCTGGGTTGTCAATGAATGGGGCATTACAGGCTCTGGTGAAGGCTCAGAAAAAAAAAAGTAGAGCTGCAAAAAAAAGTCTGACACTTCCTAGCAATCATCTGAGTGGTTGTGACCACAATGTTTGGTAATAATGCTCATAGTGAAGGCCATCGTGATGGTGTCTCACATGAAAATGAGAAGCCACGTGTTGAAACCTAGAGTGAATGCCATCCTTTTTATACAGTTGCAAGAACTTGGCCAAATTATGTCTATGCCTGAGGGCTTGATGGAAAGCAGAATTTATGAGCAATGAACTAGGATATCTGATAGAAGAAACAGCAAAACAACAAAGCATTCAGGCTACTGCATGGATACTTTCAACCACATACAATAAGATGCAAGAGGAAAGAAAAGACTCAGAGAGAAAATATATACTTTAAAGAAAAACAGATCAGAAATAAGTGGAAAATTCAGAGCCTGGTCATGTAAATAATAATAATAAAGTATGTTTGGGATAGAATACGAAGGGTGTAGCCTAGTGACCACTTGCTACAGAGATTATATGAAGACAAAGAACCCAGGTGTTATTTATTAAGACAATGGGGAAAAGACCCTAAATACATTTCAAAGCTCTTTGAGACTGCCCCTCTCATCACAGGCCAGAATGATTTCAGGGGATGGATCCAGTGTTCCCTCACCACGCTTACTGTCTAGGCCCACCTCAGGACTTTTCTCTCTGCGTTCCAGCACAGCACCCCACAGCAGTCAGCATGTAGTCAGTGCTGTTGGGTAGTGGTGACTACATTCCTGGCATATATGGGGAAATTTTTTGGTCATGGTTGTGAGTAGGGAGGGCGTATGGAAGGGCTTCCTATCTGGGTGTGTTCATGGGAAATGGCATTTAGCATGCATTTGTTTATTCTGGGCTTTGGGGTATAGTTCTCCACCGTGGGGTTACCAGAGAACATGAGGTCTGAGGCCATACCACTTGTAAGGTATTTTGAGAATTGGTTGCTGACAGTGAAAGGATGGCCCAAGAGTGGGAAGCCACTTTTTGATCTTGCTCCTAAACCGTAACACAATGACGAGAAAGTAGAAGCTATGTTTGGAGAAATGCATATTTAAGTAAAGATTAACTTGGCCGACTTTGTCTTTTCAGAAACACAGACTTCCTGGTGCCGGGTATCAGAGGTATCTCATGGCCTGTCAGTGGGGCTCAACAGAAGTGGCAATCAAGCTTGCCTAGAGTACAGGGAGTTTACAAGGCCTTAGACTTCATGCATTAGGTAAAAGGTATGCAAATCACAAAACTTGTGACTACAAAAGGTATGCAGATCACAGGACTTATAACTGCTCAGAGGGGGGAGCGAATGGAGATTCCATCTTCCAGTAAAGCGAGCACTGTCTACAGGGACATCAAGGATCCTCCGAAGCTGCCCACTGGGAATGCATAGGAGATAAGGGGAAGTGCACCCTCCAATAGTGCTAAGGAATGTCGTTCGGGAATGTACAGGAGCACTGGGATCCTTGTCACGCCCTTCTCTGGGGGCTGTGATCATAAAGGTCTCTGTGTCGCAGGATCTCCAAGACATTTGCAGATAGTCAACAAGGAAGTCATGGCAGTCACGCCTACCTGATGGCAACATCTTCGAGGAAAGGATTTAAGCCAGGGCTTGGGGGGCTACGGTGCCACAATCATCTAGGGTGTAGGCCCACTTCCTGTCTGTGGGAAGTGAACCTTTCTTAAGGAAATCTCTTCTTCTTTCACCTCTTTGTGTGTTGCAATTCTTTGCATTATTCGGATCTCTGGGTTACCAGTGCACACCTCTGGCATGCTGGCTCCGGCAGTGCTGTGCCCCACCCCCATCCACCTATCCACCCTCACCCTATCTGTACCCTAACAGACAGGGCACAGGCTGTGTAAATTGTGGCAGTATGTGATATAAGCAAATAATTTAGTGGCATTAAATAATCGATGTAGGGTGCATTTGGGAGATACAAAGAATGGTGTTTATTTACTTATTTTTGCCAAGTCTTTTAGTGAGATTTGGAGTTACATGTATTCTGGTTATTTGTCAAAATTAGTTCAATGGTGTGTTCTCTGAGAGTAGTGCACTGGGAAACCCACCCAGCTTTGGAGATTTTCTTTCTTTTTATAGATTTGTGGGTTATGTGTGGGGTTATATGTGATAAGTATGTGCATTTAAAATGCAGACTATTTGGACATACTGCCTGGCTTTGGATACATACGAAATTTTGTATTTGGAGAGTTTGGGGTTTATATATCTTCAGAGATGAGGGAAGTACATTTTGATCTTCTGTATGTTAATTGGAATTCTGAGAGTGCATGATAGAGAGTCCGCAGGAGTGTGTCAGTCAGTGGGAAATGGGGATTGGATGCTTGAGGAATGATGCCCTAAGAAAAATGGTGCTGGGAGGTATCTCGGACACTCAGAAGCTGCTGGGCATTCTACGTATTTAGGGAAGTACTGTGTCATCTTCTTCAGTAAATCACACATTTTTCCTGACTAGAGAAACTTTATTCAATGTTTTATAGCAACAACAACAACATCATAATCATAATCATAATAACAACAGTAATATGTACAACCAGGATGGCTACAAA
>NW_007219390.1:0-7938 GCF_000164805.1 Carlito syrichta | reverse complement strand
CTGCTTTCCATCAAGTCCTCAGGCATAGACATAATTTGACCAAGTTCTTTGCAACTGTACAAAACGGATGGCATTTACTCTAGGTTTCAACACGTGGCTTCTCATTTTCATGTGAGGCACCATCACTATGAGTAGTTTCACCAACATTCTGCCCACCACCACTCAGATGATCTCTAGGAAGTGTCAGACTTTTCCTGCAGCTCTTCTTTTTTTTTCCTGAGTCTTCACCAGAGCCTGTAATGCCCCATTCGTTGACAACCCTGGCTTCTTCTAACCTGCTTCTCCAAATTCTTTCAGCCTCTACCCATTACCCAGTTCCAAAGCCACTTTCACATTTTCAGGTGTTTGTTAGATCAACAGTTGCACTTCTTAGTACCAATTTTCTGTCTTAGTCTATTTTCTGTTGCTATAACAGAATACCATATACTGGGCAATTTATAAACAACAGTTGTTTACTTGACTCATGGTTTTGGAGGCTAGATGTCTTCTTGTTCCACATAATAGCCAGCATTTGCTGTTGTCGGTGTTTTGGATTTTCACTATTTTAATGTAGTGGCATCTCATTGTTGTGTTAATTTATATTTTCTTAATAGTGTATAATGCCAAGCATCTTGTCTTATGCCTATTTGAAAGCTGTATATTTTTTATGGTAAAATTATTGTTCAGATACTTTGCACACTTAAAAATCAGGCTGTTCATTTCTTTTAGTTCAATTTTTGGTTGTCGTTTTTGTTGTTGTTGTTGAGTCAGAATCTCACTCTGTCACCCAGGCTGGAGTGCAGTGGCACACTCATGGCCACCACAACCTCAACCTGCTGGGCTCAAACCATCCTTCTGCCTCAGCCTTCTAAGTAGCTGGAACTGCAGGCCTGTGCCACCACGCCCGGATAATTGTATGATTTATTGCAGAGGCGAGGTCTCACCATGTTGCTCAGACTGGTCTCGAATCACTGAGCTCAGGTAATCCTCTCGCCTCCGCCTCTCAAAGTGCTGGGATGACTGGCCTGAGCCACCATACCTGGCTTATTGTTCAGTTTTAAGAGTTCTTTGTATATTTGGGATAATACTCTATATATGTCTTTTGAAAATATTTCCCCTAGCCTGTGGCTTGTCTTCTCATGTTCTTGACAATACCTTTGGCAGAGCAAAAGTTTTTCATTTTATTTCATTGTTTCTCTTGTCAAGTATTTATCTCACAGTTTTTACCTTTGGAGTTGAGTCAAAAAAACTCATGGGTTAACTCAAAGCTTTGCTTGCAGGAAGACCAGCCTGTCGGGCAACAGACGGACTCCTGAAATCTGGTAGGTGTGGTCTGTGGGCAGATCTCAGACCAGAGGCCCTCTATGTCCACTCCATCAACCTCTCCCCCAGGTGTTTGTTCAAGACCCCATGTCCCTTTCAAGTTTTTCCCCCCTTCTACTGTTCTTTTTTACCTCTTGCAATATAGTTCCTTGTACACACCAAGGACTTAGAGTCCAATCTACCCCATGAGTCTTTATATAGGTAGTGTATTCACTTAAGAAAGACTGTACTCTAATTTCCAGTCTCCTTAGATTTGTTGTTGTTGTTGTTGTTTGTTTTTGTTTTGTTTTGTTTTTGAGTTGGAGTCTCACTCTGTCGCCCAGACTGGAGTACAGTAGCATGCTCATGGCCACCACAGCCTCACCCTGCTGGGCTCAGATGATCCCTCCACCTCAGCCTTCCTTGTAGCTGGAACTGCAGACATGCACCATAATGCCCGGCCACTTTTTTTTATTGTGGAGATGAGGTCTCGCCTAGTTGCCGAGGCTGGTCTCGAACTCGTGGGCTCTGGCAATCCTCTCACCTTGGCCTCCCAAAGTGCGGAGATTATAGAAGTGAGCCACCGTACCCAGCCCCCTTAGGTTTTAAAAAAATCATTATTATCAATAGTAACATTAATATTATTAATGTCATTATCATCATTGTTGTAGTTCATCGTTTTTTTAAGTTTTTTTCCTCCCTCTCTCTCTTTTTCTCTCTCTCCCTCTCTCTCTCAATAGGATCTCGCTCCAGCACCCAGGCAAGAGTGCGGTAGCACAGTCATAACTCAATGACAACTTTGAATTCCCTGACAAAAGTGATTCCCCAACCTCAGTCTCTGGAGTAGTTAGGACTACAGGTGTGAGACACCAGGCCTGGCTAATTCGAACAAATTTTTTTTTGTAGAGACGTAGTCTTGCTATGCTGTCCAGACTGGTCTTGAACTCCTGGCCTGAAGCAGTCCTCCTTTCTTGGCCTCCCAAAGTGCTGAGATTACAGGCATGAGCCATCACACCCAGACGGTACATTTCTTACTATAATTAATTTAGGAATTGATACGCCACATTGAATAGCATTTCTCCATTCATGAAAGGGATCTGATTTATGGAAGAAGATGACAGCAGAGTGTTTCCCAACAGACATGCCTGCACACACTCTTCCAGGGCTCTGGATGCACCATTCAGTTTCGTTGCTTGCATGGGGCTCCTGAAATACCGCAAGACCTCTCTGAAGATGCTGACAGGTCTGTGCTGAAGGGGGACCCTTGGGAAGAATGTCCACTGCCTGCCTGATCCTCTAGAAAAACGTCTGTCTGTTTAGGGTGATATATTTGGCAAAAGTGTGTCTTCAGTGGAAGTGAATTTATCGTTCTTCCTTCTCTTTCCAAATTAATTCAGGCTAGCAATTTCTTGTCATGTTCATAGGTAGAAAGACCTAGTAATTGTTAATTTTGCAAAATCTCTATGCATTAATCACCTCAATGCCTATTATGAGGCAGAACCCCGTCCCAAAACTGGAATTTATTTATTAAAAAGGTGTATTTATTTTTACATGTTTAAACTTCAGTCACCTTCAAAGTGCTGTCTGTTTGATGCAATACACCTGTTGAGACACTTTTTCCACCGTTCAAAACAGCTTTTGAACTCATCAATGTTGATGTCTTTTAGTGCTTCTGCTGTTTTTGTTTTGTCTCTTCCAGTCGGCAAAACATTTCTTTTTGAGGACTTTTTTCATCCAGAGAAACAAAAGAAAGTTGCCTGGGATGAGATTGAGTGAATAGGGAGAGTGGGGCATGGCTGCCTTGCAGTTTTTTGGTCAAAAACTGCTGAACACTCAGTGTGGCGTGGGTAGGTATGCTTATATATCACCCATCATGAAATGGGCAAACACACTGAAAGAATCTTAAAAAGAAAATTCACCGAAGCCGAATACAGCCTCTCACAACAACGCTAGCTGGTACACTGATGCCAACGGGTTCCTAGAATGCTTACCTCGTGGGGGAAGTCTGTACTACGGGTGGGCTCACCCTCCAAAAGATAATTCCGTTTTTGGGGGGGTTCCCCCATACATACATGTCTTAGTTAAAATCACAGGCTAGAGATATGTAAATAAGTAAAATACAAAACATTCATCCTTAAAAAGGAGAAAATTATGACACATGCTACAACATGGATAAAACTTGAAGACATTAGCTAAGTGAAATAAGCCAGTTACAAGAAGGCAAATATTCCATGATTCCACTTATATGAGTATGTTGGTTGCCAGGGACTGCAGGAAGGAAGATGGGGCATTGTTTTTCAATGGGAGTCGAGTTTCAGTTTTATAAGTTGACATGTATTCTCCAGAATCCATCTCCATCTCCATCTCCAGATGGATAGTGGTGATGGCTGAATAGCAATATGATTTTACTTAATTCCACCATGCTGTACACTTCCAAATGGTTAAGAGCATAAATGTTACATGTATTTTTATCATAATTTTAAAAATTGGAAAAAAATACTACAGGCTGGAATGCTCTTTGAATCTTCTGGCAAAGACATAATTCATTCCTTAAATTCCACTACTGATGGGACCTCAATTTATTTAAACATTTCCTTGGTGCTAGACTATTACATCCCAGTGGGAAACCCTGGAAGTTACAGAACTCTTGTCTATTTCTCTCCAGCTTCCCTGGCCTTGCCTACAGGTGGCTGTGTGCACAGTTGGAGCCAAAGGCACCATTTCTTCAGGGTACAGTGCCCAAGGAGTGATCATAGCCTCTCACATTGCTCACTTTTGTCTCTGTTCCTTCTCTATCTCACCTCATTAATATCAGTTGTAAGTTCATTCATTTTACTTCTAAGAAGCCCAAGATAGTAAGATTTGTCTAAAATTAGCCTCTTTCATTCCAGTCAAACCTTGCTGTGTTACGGGACAATCAACAATGTTGATTTGAGAAGACAGAACTCCACCAGTACCGATGGGACCACCAGAGAACCCGGTCTTGCTGTCCCAGGTGGCATTCCGGTGGCCACTCGAATATTTCCTGACAGGGGTCGTATTCCAGAAGGAGATCTTCTTGTCGATCCAACTCCACCTCATGAAACAGGGCGAGTTGCTGGAGATTGGTGATTATTGGCCATTGTTCATTCACTTGAACCACTGACCTAGCCACAGGCCCGAAGACAAAAGTTGAGCGCTCAAGAGTTCCAGTTTGTTTTGTTCGGGGCAGATCAGCATCTCCGGCAACACAGATGGTGGGAGGAAGGGAGGAGGAAGAGATCTCTCCATCTCTTCTTTATTAAGGGGATCCTGGGTTCTAGAGATGCTGGGGCTCCCAGGCTCTCCTCCTCTGCTCTGGGTTGAATGCTTTTCTCCTCTAAAATTCGTGTCAAAATATAATTGCCAATGTAATAGTGTTGCCCGTTGGGAGCTTTAAGAGGAGATTAGGCCATGATGACTCCACCCTTATGGGTGGTTCTAATTTCTTTTTAATAAAGGGATTTGGGCAGTGACTTCTCTCTTGATCTGTCTTTCCCACTCACTGGTCTTTTGCCTTTTGCCATGGATCGTGAAGCACAAAGGCCCCCACCGCATGTTGGTGATGTGAACTTTGACATCCTACCTCCATAACCGTGAGCCCAGTAAACCACTGTTGTTTATAAATTGTCCAGTATGTGGTATTCTGTTATCGCAGCACAAAGTAGACTATGACGGAAAACCGGTACTAAGAATTACAGCTGTTGCTCTAACAAACTCCTGATAATGTGAAAGTGGCTTTTGGAACTGGGTAATGGGTAGAGGCTGAAAGAATTTGGAGAAGCAGGCTAGAAGAAGCCTGGGTTGTCAATGAATGGGGCATTACAGGCTCTGGTGAAGGCTCAGAAAAAAAAAAGAAGAGCTGCAGAAAAAGTCTGACACTTCCTAGCAATCATCTGAGTGGTGGTGACCAGAATGTTGGTAAAAATGCTCATAGTGAAGGCCATCGTGATGGTGTCTCACATGAAAATGAGAAGCCACGTGTTGAAACCTAGAGTGAATGCCATCCTTTTTATACAGTTGCAAGAACTTGGCCAAATTATGTCTATGCCTGAGGGCTTGATGGAAAGCAGAATTTATGAGCAATGAACTAGGATATCTGATAGAAGAAACAGCAAAACAACAAAGCATTCAGGCTACTGCATGGATACTTTCAACCACATACAATAAGATGCAAGAGGAAAGAAAAGACTCAGAGAGAAAATATATACTTTAAAGAAAAACAGATCAGAAATAAGTGGAAAATTCAGAGCCTGGTCATGTAAATAATAATAATAAAGTATGTTTGGGATAGAATACGAAGGGTGTAGCCTAGTGACCACTTGCTACAGAGATTATATGAAGACAAAGAACCCAGGTGTTATTTATTAAGACAATGGGGAAAAGACCCTAAATACATTTCAAAGCTCTTTGAGACTGCCCCTCTCATCACAGGCCAGAATGATTTCAGGGGATGGATCCAGTGTTCCCTCACCACGCTTACTGTCTAGGCCCACCTCAGGACTTTTCTCTCTGCGTTCCAGCACAGCACCCCACAGCAGTCAGCATGTAGTCAGTGCTGTTGGGTAGTGGTGACTACATTCCTGGCATATATGGGGAAATTTTTTGGTCATGGTTGTGAGTAGGGAGGGCGTATGGAAGGGCTTCCTATCTGGGTGTGTTCATGGGAAATGGCATTTAGCATGCATTTGTTTATTCTGGGCTTTGGGGTATAGTTCTCCACCGTGGGGTTACCAGAGAACATGAGGTCTGAGGCCATACCACTTGTAAGGTATTTTGAGAATTGGTTGCTGACAGTGAAAGGATGGCCCAAGAGTGGGAAGCCACTTTTTGATCTTGCTCCTAAACCGTAACACAATGACGAGAAAGTAGAAGCTATGTTTGGAGAAATGCATATTTAAGTAAAGATTAACTTGGCCGACTTTGTCTTTTCAGAAACACAGACTTCCTGGTGCCGGGTATCAGAGGTATCTCATGGCCTGTCAGTGGGGCTCAACAGAAGTGGCAATCAAGCTTGCCTAGAGTACAGGGAGTTTACAAGGCCTTAGACTTCATGCATTAGGTAAAAGGTATGCAAATCACAAAACTTGTGACTACAAAAGGTATGCAGATCACAGGACTTATAACTGCTCAGAGGGGGGAGCGAATGGAGATTCCATCTTCCAGTAAAGCGAGCACTGTCTACAGGGACATCAAGGATCCTCCGAAGCTGCCCACTGGGAATGCATAGGAGATAAGGGGAAGTGCACCCTCCAATAGTGCTAAGGAATGTCGTTCGGGAATGTACAGGAGCACTGGGATCCTTGTCACGCCCTTCTCTGGGGGCTGTGATCATAAAGGTCTCTGTGTCGCAGGATCTCCAAGACATTTGCAGATAGTCAACAAGGAAGTCATGGCAGTCACGCCTACCTGATGGCAACATCTTCGAGGAAAGGATTTAAGCCAGGGCTTGGGGGGCTACGGTGCCACAATCATCTAGGGTGTAGGCCCACTTCCTGTCTGTGGGAAGTGAACCTTTCTTAAGGAAATCTCTTCTTCTTTCACCTCTTTGTGTGTTGCAATTCTTTGCATTATTCGGATCTCTGGGTTACCAGTGCACACCTCTGGCATGCTGGCTCCGGCAGTGCTGTGCCCCACCCCCATCCACCTATCCACCCTCACCCTATCTGTACCCTAACAGACAGGGCACAGGCTGTGTAAATTGTGGCAGTATGTGATATAAGCAAATAATTTAGTGGCATTAAATAATCGATGTAGGGTGCATTTGGGAGATACAAAGAATGGTGTTTATTTACTTATTTTTGCCAAGTCTTTTAGTGAGATTTGGAGTTACATGTATTCTGGTTATTTGTCAAAATTAGTTCAATGGTGTGTTCTCTGAGAGTAGTGCACTGGGAAACCCACCCAGCTTTGGAGATTTTCTTTCTTTTTATAGATTTGTGGGTTATGTGTGGGGTTATATGTGATAAGTATGTGCATTTAAAATGCAGACTATTTGGACATACTGCCTGGCTTTGGATACATACGAAATTTTGTATTTGGAGAGTTTGGGGTTTATATATCTTCAGAGATGAGGGAAGTACATTTTGATCTTCTGTATGTTAATTGGAATTCTGAGAGTGCATGACAGAGAGTCCGCAGGAGTGTGTCAGTCAGTGGGAAATGGGGATTGGATGCTTGAGGAATGATGCCCTAAGAAAAATGGTGCTGGGAGGTATCTCGGACACTCAGAAGCTGCTGGGCATTCTACGTATTTAGGGAAATACTGTGTCATCTTCTTCAGTAAATCACACATTTTTCCTGACTAGAGAAACTTTATTCAATGTTTTATAGCAACAACAACAACATCATAATCATAATCATAATAACAACAGTAATATGTACAACCAGGATGGCTACAAACAATAACAAGAATGGTCATGCTTCTAATGATCTTAAGAATGGTGATGCTTAAAACTCCATGGAGACAAGACAATAAAATACATACCTATATAAGTGAATCAGCGTGTATTTTGGGGGGTCTTAATGGGTGGTTTTGGAGACCAAGGGGTAGAGATAGAGGGATCGGTTCCAGGGAAGGCTGAGCCTAAGACACTCATCAGATTTCAGAAGCTTGGCCAGCTGGTCGTGTGAGCTCAG
>NW_007219389.1:0-8273 GCF_000164805.1 Carlito syrichta | reverse complement strand
CTGCTTTCCATCAAGTCCTCAGGCATAGACATAATTTGACCAAGTTCTTTGCAACTGTACAAAACGGATGGCATTTACTCTAGGTTTCAACACGTGGCTTCTCATTTTCATGTGAGGCACCATCACTATGAGTAGTTTCACCAACATTCTGCCCACCACCACTCAGATGATCTCTAGGAAGTGTCAGACTTTTCCTGCAGCTCTTCTTTTTTTTTCCTGAGTCTTCACCAGAGCCTGTAATGCCCCATTCGTTGACAACCCTGGCTTCTTCTAACCTGCTTCTCCAAATTCTTTCAGCCTCTACCCATTACCCAGTTCCAAAGCCACTTTCACATTTTCAGGTGTTTGTTAGATCAACAGTTGCACTTCTTAGTACCAATTTTCTGTCTTAGTCTATTTTCTGTTGCTATAACAGAATACCATATACTGGGCAATTTATAAACAACAGTTGTTTACTTGACTCATGGTTTTGGAGGCTAGATGTCTTCTTGTTCCACATAATAGCCAGCATTTGCTGTTGTCGGTGTTTTGGATTTTCACTATTTTAATGTAGTGGCATCTCATTGTTGTGTTAATTTATATTTTCTTAATAGTGTATAATGCCAAGCATCTTGTCTTATGCCTATTTGAAAGCTGTATATTTTTTATGGTAAAATTATTGTTCAGATACTTTGCACACTTAAAAATCAGGCTGTTCATTTCTTTTAGTTCAATTTTTGGTTGTCGTTTTTGTTGTTGTTGTTGAGTCAGAATCTCACTCTGTCACCCAGGCTGGAGTGCAGTGGCACACTCATGGCCACCACAACCTCAACCTGCTGGGCTCAAACCATCCTTCTGCCTCAGCCTTCTAAGTAGCTGGAACTGCAGGCCTGTGCCACCACGCCCGGATAATTGTATGATTTATTGCAGAGGCGAGGTCTCACCATGTTGCTCAGACTGGTCTCGAATCACTGAGCTCAGGTAATCCTCTCGCCTCCGCCTCTCAAAGTGCTGGGATGACTGGCCTGAGCCACCATACCTGGCTTATTGTTCAGTTTTAAGAGTTCTTTGTATATTTGGGATAATACTCTATATATGTCTTTTGAAAATATTTCCCCTAGCCTGTGGCTTGTCTTCTCATGTTCTTGACAATACCTTTGGCAGAGCAAAAGTTTTTCATTTTATTTCATTGTTTCTCTTGTCAAGTATTTATCTCACAGTTTTTACCTTTGGAGTTGAGTCAAAAAAACTCATGGGTTAACTCAAAGCTTTGCTTGCAGGAAGACCAGCCTGTCGGGCAACAGACGGACTCCTGAAATCTGGTAGGTGTGGTCTGTGGGCAGATCTCAGACCAGAGGCCCTCTATGTCCACTCCATCAACCTCTCCCCCAGGTGTTTGTTCAAGACCCCATGTCCCTTTCAAGTTTTTCCCCCCTTCTACTGTTCTTTTTTACCTCTTGCAATATAGTTCCTTGTACACACCAAGGACTTAGAGTCCAATCTACCCCATGAGTCTTTATATAGGTAGTGTATTCACTTAAGAAAGACTGTACTCTAATTTCCAGTCTCCTTAGATTTGTTGTTGTTGTTGTTGTTTGTTTTTGTTTTGTTTTGTTTTTGAGTTGGAGTCTCACTCTGTCGCCCAGACTGGAGTACAGTAGCATGCTCATGGCCACCACAGCCTCACCCTGCTGGGCTCAGATGATCCCTCCACCTCAGCCTTCCTTGTAGCTGGAACTGCAGACATGCACCATAATGCCCGGCCACTTTTTTTTATTGTGGAGATGAGGTCTCGCCTAGTTGCCGAGGCTGGTCTCGAACTCGTGGGCTCTGGCAATCCTCTCACCTTGGCCTCCCAAAGTGCGGAGATTATAGAAGTGAGCCACCGTACCCAGCCCCCTTAGGTTTTAAAAAAATCATTATTATCAATAGTAACATTAATATTATTAATGTCATTATCATCATTGTTGTAGTTCATCGTTTTTTTAAGTTTTTTTCCTCCCTCTCTCTCTTTTTCTCTCTCTCCCTCTCTCTCTCAATAGGATCTCGCTCCAGCACCCAGGCAAGAGTGCGGTAGCACAGTCATAACTCAATGACAACTTTGAATTCCCTGACAAAAGTGATTCCCCAACCTCAGTCTCTGGAGTAGTTAGGACTACAGGTGTGAGACACCAGGCCTGGCTAATTCGAACAAATTTTTTTTTGTAGAGACGTAGTCTTGCTATGCTGTCCAGACTGGTCTTGAACTCCTGGCCTGAAGCAGTCCTCCTTTCTTGGCCTCCCAAAGTGCTGAGATTACAGGCATGAGCCATCACACCCAGACGGTACATTTCTTACTATAATTAATTTAGGAATTGATACGCCACATTGAATAGCATTTCTCCATTCATGAAAGGGATCTGATTTATGGAAGAAGATGACAGCAGAGTGTTTCCCAACAGACATGCCTGCACACACTCTTCCAGGGCTCTGGATGCACCATTCAGTTTCGTTGCTTGCATGGGGCTCCTGAAATACCGCAAGACCTCTCTGAAGATGCTGACAGGTCTGTGCTGAAGGGGGACCCTTGGGAAGAATGTCCACTGCCTGCCTGATCCTCTAGAAAAACGTCTGTCTGTTTAGGGTGATATATTTGGCAAAAGTGTGTCTTCAGTGGAAGTGAATTTATCGTTCTTCCTTCTCTTTCCAAATTAATTCAGGCTAGCAATTTCTTGTCATGTTCATAGGTAGAAAGACCTAGTAATTGTTAATTTTGCAAAATCTCTATGCATTAATCACCTCAATGCCTATTATGAGGCAGAACCCCGTCCCAAAACTGGAATTTATTTATTAAAAAGGTGTATTTATTTTTACATGTTTAAACTTCAGTCACCTTCAAAGTGCTGTCTGTTTGATGCAATACACCTGTTGAGACACTTTTTCCACCGTTCAAAACAGCTTTTGAACTCATCAATGTTGATGTCTTTTAGTGCTTCTGCTGTTTTTGTTTTGTCTCTTCCAGTCGGCAAAACATTTCTTTTTGAGGACTTTTTTCATCCAGAGAAACAAAAGAAAGTTGCCTGGGATGAGATTGAGTGAATAGGGAGAGTGGGGCATGGCTGCCTTGCAGTTTTTTGGTCAAAAACTGCTGAACACTCAGTGTGGCGTGGGTAGGTATGCTTATATATCACCCATCATGAAATGGGCAAACACACTGAAAGAATCTTAAAAAGAAAATTCACCGAAGCCGAATACAGCCTCTCACAACAACGCTAGCTGGTACACTGATGCCAACGGGTTCCTAGAATGCTTACCTCGTGGGGGAAGTCTGTACTACGGGTGGGCTCACCCTCCAAAAGATAATTCCGTTTTTGGGGGGGTTCCCCCATACATACATGTCTTAGTTAAAATCACAGGCTAGAGATATGTAAATAAGTAAAATACAAAACATTCATCCTTAAAAAGGAGAAAATTATGACACATGCTACAACATGGATAAAACTTGAAGACATTAGCTAAGTGAAATAAGCCAGTTACAAGAAGGCAAATATTCCATGATTCCACTTATATGAGTATGTTGGTTGCCAGGGACTGCAGGAAGGAAGATGGGGCATTGTTTTTCAATGGGAGTCGAGTTTCAGTTTTATAAGTTGACATGTATTCTCCAGAATCCATCTCCATCTCCATCTCCAGATGGATAGTGGTGATGGCTGAATAGCAATATGATTTTACTTAATTCCACCATGCTGTACACTTCCAAATGGTTAAGAGCATAAATGTTACATGTATTTTTATCATAATTTTAAAAATTGGAAAAAAATACTACAGGCTGGAATGCTCTTTGAATCTTCTGGCAAAGACATAATTCATTCCTTAAATTCCACTACTGATGGGACCTCAATTTATTTAAACATTTCCTTGGTGCTAGACTATTACATCCCAGTGGGAAACCCTGGAAGTTACAGAACTCTTGTCTATTTCTCTCCAGCTTCCCTGGCCTTGCCTACAGGTGGCTGTGTGCACAGTTGGAGCCAAAGGCACCATTTCTTCAGGGTACAGTGCCCAAGGAGTGATCATAGCCTCTCACATTGCTCACTTTTGTCTCTGTTCCTTCTCTATCTCACCTCATTAATATCAGTTGTAAGTTCATTCATTTTACTTCTAAGAAGCCCAAGATAGTAAGATTTGTCTAAAATTAGCCTCTTTCATTCCAGTCAAACCTTGCTGTGTTACGGGACAATCAACAATGTTGATTTGAGAAGACAGAACTCCACCAGTACCGATGGGACCACCAGAGAACCCGGTCTTGCTGTCCCAGGTGGCATTCCGGTGGCCACTCGAATATTTCCTGACAGGGGTCGTATTCCAGAAGGAGATCTTCTTGTCGATCCAACTCCACCTCATGAAACAGGGCGAGTTGCTGGAGATTGGTGATTATTGGCCATTGTTCATTCACTTGAACCACTGACCTAGCCACAGGCCCGAAGACAAAAGTTGAGCGCTCAAGAGTTCCAGTTTGTTTTGTTCGGGGCAGATCAGCATCTCCGGCAAGACAGTTGGTGGGAGGAAGGGAGGAGGAAGAGATCTCTCCATCTCATCTTTATTAAGGGGATCCTGGGTTCTAGAGATGCTGGGGCTCCCAGGCTCTCCTCCTCTGCTCTGGGTTGAATGCTTTTCTCCTCTAAAATTCGTGTCAAAATATAATTGCCAATGTAATAGTGTTGCCAGTTGGGAGCTTTAAGAGGAGATTAGGCCATGATGACTCCACCCTTATGGGTGGTTCTAATTTCTTTTTAATAAAGGGATTTGGGCAGTGACTTCTCTCTTGATCTGTCTTTCCCACTCACTGGTCTTTTGCCTTTTGCCATGGATCGTGAAGCACAAAGGCCCCCACCGCATGTTGGTGATGTGAACTTTGACATCCTACCTCCAGAACCGTGAGCCCAGTAAACCACTGTTGTTTATAAATTGTCCAGTATGTGGTATTCTGTTATCGCAGCACAAAGTAGACTAAGACGGAAAACCGGTACTAAGAAGTACAGCTGTTGCTCTAACAAACTCCTGAAAATGTGAAAGTGGCTTTGGAACTGGGTAATGGGTAGAGGCTGAAAGAATTTGGAGAAGCAGGCTAGAAGAAGCCTGGGTTGTCAATGAATGGGGCATTACAGGCTCTGGTGAAGGCTCAGAAAAAAAAAAGAAGAGCTGCAGAAAAAGTCTGACACTTCCTAGCAATCATCTGAGTGGTGGTGACCAGAATGTTGGTAAAAATGCTCATAGTGAAGGCCATCGTGATGGTGTCTCACATGAAAATGAGAAGCCACGTGTTGAAACCTAGAGTGAATGCCATCCTTTTTATACAGTTGCAAGAACTTGGCCAAATTATGTCTATGCCTGAGGGCTTGATGGAAAGCAGAATTTATGAGCAATGAACTAGGATATCTGATAGAAGAAACAGCAAAACAACAAAGCATTCAGGCTACTGCATGGATACTTTCAACCACATACAATAAGATGCAAGAGGAAAGAAAAGACTCAGAGAGAAAATATATACTTTAAAGAAAAACAGATCAGAAATAAGTGGAAAATTCAGAGCCTGGTCATGTAAATAATAATAATAAAGTATGTTTGGGATAGAATACGAAGGGTGTAGCCTAGTGACCACTTGCTACAGAGATTATATGAAGACAAAGAACCCAGGTGTTATTTATTAAGACAATGGGGAAAAGACCCTAAATACATTTCAAAGCTCTTTGAGACTGCCCCTCTCATCACAGGCCAGAATGATTTCAGGGGATGGATCCAGTGTTCCCTCACCACGCTTACTGTCTAGGCCCACCTCAGGACTTTTCTCTCTGCGTTCCAGCACAGCACCCCACAGCAGTCAGCATGTAGTCAGTGCTGTTGGGTAGTGGTGACTACATTCCTGGCATATATGGGGAAATTTTTTGGTCATGGTTGTGAGTAGGGAGGGCGTATGGAAAGGCTTCCTATCTGGGTGTGTTCATGGGAAATGCATTTAGCATGCATTTGTTTATTCTGGGCTTTGGGGTATAGTTCTCCACCGTGGGGTTACCAGAGAACATGAGGTCTGAGGCCATACCACTTGTAAGGTATTTTGAGAATTGGTTGCTGACAGTGAAAGGATGGCCCAAGAGTGGGAAGCCACTTTTTGATCTTGCTCCTAAACCGTAACACAATGACGAGAAAGTAGAAGCTATGTTTGGAGAAATGCATATTTAAGTAAAGATTAACTTGGCCGACTTTGTCTTTTCAGAAACACAGACTTCCTGGTGCCGGGTATCAGAGGTATCTCATGGCCTGTCAGTGGGGCTCAACAGAAGTGGCAATCAAGCTTGCCTAGAGTACAGGGAGTTTACAAGGCCTTAGACTTCATGCATTAGGTAAAAGGTATGCAAATCACAAAACTTGTGACTACAAAAGGTATGCAGATCACAGGACTTATAACTGCTCAGAGGGGGGAGCGAATGGAGATTCCATCTTCCAGTAAAGCGAGCACTGTCTACAGGGACATCAAGGATCCTCCGAAGCTGCCCACTGGGAATGCATAGGAGATAAGGGGAAGTGCACCCTCCAATAGTGCTAAGGAATGTCGTTCGGGAATGTACAGGAGCACTGGGATCCTTGTCACGCCCTTCTCTGGGGGCTGTGATCATAAAGGTCTCTGTGTCGCAGGATCTCCAAGACATTTGCAGATAGTCAACAAGGAAGTCATGGCAGTCACGCCTACCTGATGGCAACATCTTCGAGGAAAGGATTTAAGCCAGGGCTTGGGGGGCTACGGTGCCACAATCATCTAGGGTGTAGGCCCACTTCCTGTCTGTGGGAAGTGAACCTTTCTTAAGGAAATCTCTTCTTCTTTCACCTCTTTGTGTGTTGCAATTCTTTGCATTATTCGGATCTCTGGGTTACCAGTGCACACCTCTGGCATGCTGGCTCCGGCAGTGCTGTGCCCCACCCCCATCCACCTATCCACCCTCACCCTATCTGTACCCTAACAGACAGGGCACAGGCTGTGTAAATTGTGGCAGTATGTGATATAAGCAAATAATTTAGTGGCATTAAATAATCGATGTAGGGTGCATTTGGGAGATACAAAGAATGGTGTTTATTTACTTATTTTTGCCAAGTCTTTTAGTGAGATTTGGAGTTACATGTATTCTGGTTATTTGTCAAAATTAGTTCAATGGTGTGTTCTCTGAGAGTAGTGCACTGGGAAACCCACCCAGCTTTGGAGATTTTCTTTCTTTTTATAGATTTGTGGGTTATGTGTGGGGTTATATGTGATAAGTATGTGCATTTAAAATGCAGACTATTTGGACATACTGCCTGGCTTTGGATACATACGAAATTTTGTATTTGGAGAGTTGGGGTTTATATATCTTCAGAGATGAGGGAAGTACATTTTGATCTTCTGTATGTTAATTGGAATTCTGAGAGTGCATGACAGAGAGTCCGCAGGAGTGTGTCAGTCAGTGGGAAATGGGGATTGGATGCTTGAGGAATGATGCCCTAAGAAAAATGGTGCTGGGAGGTATCTCGGACACTCAGAAGCTGCTGGGCATTCTACGTATTTAGGGAAATACTGTGTCATCTTCTTCAGTAAATCACACATTTTTCCTGACTAGAGAAACTTTATTCAATGTTTTATAGCAACAACAACAACATCATAATCATAATCATAATAACAACAGTAATATGTACAACCAGGATGGCTACAAACAATAACAAGAATGGTCATGCTTCTAATGATCTTAAGAATGGTGATGCTTAAAACTCCATGGAGACAAGACAATAAAATACATACCTATATAAGTGAATCAGCGTGTATTTTGGGGGGTCTTAATGGGTGGTTTTGGAGACCAAGGGGTAGAGATAGAGGGATCGGTTCCAGGGAAGGCTGAGCCTAAGACACTCATCAGATTTCAGAAGCTTGGCCAGCTGGTCGTGTGAGCTCAGCGCCGTGTCCCGGGAGCAAGCAGGGAGACAGATCTACAGCGACATGCAGAAGCTGCACCCACGATGCCCAGTAAGGCCCCAGGACTCTCTCAGCCCTCGCCTCCTGGCTGCCCTTCTGCCAACTGTGCCCCTGGGACCCCTGGAGGTCCAGAAAGCTCCATTTGCATATCATCTCCTGGGTCATCCTCAGGGCTTGCAGACCAAGGGGCAACAAGGCCCACGGGGGCCTTTCGCAGTTTATTCGAGGACTAAGAAATTCTGAGTTTGCCCGGGTGAGTGAGTGCCCATTTCTTTACCTTTTTGCACAACACAGCCTTGCCTGGGGCAACAAGGGGACT
>NW_007219388.1:0-656 GCF_000164805.1 Carlito syrichta | reverse complement strand
GGGAGCAAGCAGGGAGACAGATCTACAGCGACATGCAGAAGCTGCACCCACGATGCCCAGTAAGGCCCCAGGACTCTCTCAGCCCTCGCCTCCTGGCTGCCCTTCTGCCAACTGTGCCCCTGGGACCCCTGGAGGTCCAGAAAGCTCCATTTGCATATCATCTCCTGGGTCATCCTCAGGGCTTGCAGACCAAGGGGCAACAAGGCCCACGGGGGCCTTTCGCAGTTTATTCGAGGACTAAGAAATTCTGAGTTTGCCCGGGTGAGTGAGTGCCCATTTCTTTACCTTTTTGCACAACACAGCCTTGCCTGGGGCAACAAGGGGACTTGGAGAATGCATGCTGCACAGTCTCAGTCCTCACTGCCTGCCTTTCTGCTGTCTGTTTCACAGGGATCCCTGAAGTCCAAACATCTGGGTTTCCGGTCTCATTTGGACCTGTTGGAAGGCACCATCTTTTGTGTCCTCGGACCAGCAGGGGCGACAAATGCCAGCAAGACTGGCTCAGGGGCTTCCTGGAAGACAGAATTCTACCCTTGCTCGGGTTGCCTGCTCTGTGAGTTCCAGTGCAGCAAAACTCCAGCGGTCCAGGAGCAACTTGGACGCTCTCACTGAATCTCAGCCATCAGCAATGGTGGTTTCCGGTCTGCGAGCTGAGG
>NW_007219387.1:0-760 GCF_000164805.1 Carlito syrichta | reverse complement strand
AGGGGAGGGGACTGAGCACTGAAGTAGGAACCTTGCATAGGTGGAAGCCCACTAATGATCTTCAGAAAATGGATCGGTCTTCATAGTTAGAGAAAACCTATGCTATGTTGTACAGCAACAATCACAAACACAAACCACAATAACGAATAGCAATAACAATAGTGATGACGACCATAGAAAAATTATGGCCGGGCTCGGTGGCTCAGCCTGTAATCCCAGCGCTTTGGGAGGCTGAGGTAAGTGGATTGCCTGAGCTCGCACTTTCTAGACCCGCCTGGGCAACTTGGCGAGACCTCATCTCTACAAATAAATCAAAAAATCAACCGGGCGTGGGAGCGCGCGCCTGTAGTTCCAGCTACTCGGAAGGCTGAGGCGGAAGGCTCGCCGGAGCCCAGCGGGTCGAGGCTGCGGTGGCCGGGAGCGGCCGCTGCACTCCAGTCTGGGTGATAGAGTGAGACTCCAACTCAAAAAAAAAGAAAAAGAAAAATTTGACTACGAGTGATACATAACAAGCATAAGGAGATTGGAGATTAGAGTAAAAACTTCCCCAAACAAACGAAAAGGCAAGAATGCCAGGCCTCAGGGTCTGGGTGAGACTCAGAGTCCTAGAGCTACACAAAGAAGATTGTCCTAAGAGGTAAACTCTATCAGCAGAAGGGCGTAGAAACCAACCAAGGAAAGGACATGGCGAAAGCGGAAACTCAGGCAGAAACGCACAGAAGAGTGTCCCAAGGACCCTGGTCTTAGGACTGCACACCGC
>NW_007219386.1:0-3196 GCF_000164805.1 Carlito syrichta | reverse complement strand
AAGAAAAAGAAAAATTTGACTACGAGTGATACATAACAAGCATAAGGAGATTGGAGATTAGAGTAAAAACTTCCCCAAACAAACGAAAAGGCAAGAATGCCAGGCCTCAGGGTCTGGGTGAGACTCAGAGTCCTAGAGCTACACAAAGAAGATTGTCCTAAGAGGTAAACTCTATCAGCAGAAGGGCGTAGAAACCAACCAAGGAAAGGACATGGCGAAAGCGGAAACTCAGGCAGAAACGCACAGAAGAGTGTCCCAAGGACCCTGGTCTTAGGACTGCACACCGCATCACACCCACCAGAATTCAGTACTTCGGCGAGTCGTTATTTCCTTGGTTTCCAGTGCTGCACAAGCCTTCCAGGGCACTCGAGGGCATCTGGAATATTTTCTCCACCAAGTACAGGACCTGCACAATATTTGTCAAGCCCTGTTAGAATTGCTGTCAACCAGTGAGTGATATACGTCTGTCTCCCAATTCTCCTACTTTCCAAATGGTAGAGTCCATTCTAAATTTTCTGCCCTGATTCTGTCATAGTGTATTGAATACGTAAGGACGGATCATTCATCTCTTAGATCGCAAGTTTCAAGCTTAAGAGGAGCCATATCTACACCTAAATGAATCGATTAGCCATCTCCAGCATTGAACTTGATGCTGTGACAGCACTTTTGTGTTCTCTTAGTTGGAAATGAGTGAGTGCATTTGGCCTGCAAGAGGGATAGTAGTCCCAATATTTTGTCACAAATAGGAAAGATAGTGGTTCTTATTTTCATCAGATAGGTATTTTTACCAAATATTTTTAGGTCTATGTCCTCCCATCACAGAACAGGTCGTCGTCCCCTTTGTGCTTGTCCAAACTGCTGTCTTTGTCCCCAGTGGCCCCGGGAGACGGGTGTGTGCCACATCTCATCAGCTCTGCAAAACAGGTGAGACAGAAGCCACTCCATCAAGCAGTAGCTGGAAAAGTTGGTGCACTCGATGTGTGGTCCAGTTTCCTCTCTGCTTGGGGAGAAGCTGGGAACGGGAGTCAGACGCCTGCCTGCTCTTCACCGAGCCGGGGAGAAGCGCTAGGACAAACGTCCGCTCGCTTGCCCCTCCCACACACCCTTTAGAACTGTTGCTTTGCCCTGTTTCCTCAGGAGGCCTAGTGGCCACTCAGAGACTAGTGGGTTAGATGCCAGTCCACTGAGTAGTAGCCAGAAAAGTCAGGCAGATGATTGTATAGGGATCTCGACTCCTTACAGGGAGAAGCTGGGAGCTTGGTCTTATCACTGAAGTGAGTTGAGGAGAGGAGGCAAAAGACATTTCCGCATCCCCTTTTCGACACCCAAGGGGCTAATGCTTGCCTGCCCCATTAGCTCCTAGAGACAGGTGAGTTAGAAGCCGGATCTTCTGGTGGCAGCAGGAGAAGTTGGAGCACTGGGTGTGCAGTCTAACCCTGCTAGGGGGAAGCTACAGGCTTGTTTCATTCACTGGAAGCAGCAAGTGGAAGGGTACAACAGGAAGTGTCCATACACCTGTTCGAGCTCCCAGGGGGCTTCGTTAGCTCCTGGAGACAGGTGAGTCAGGGGCCTGTTCCTTGGGTAGCCGCCACAAAGTGGGGGCACTAGATGTTTGGTTTAACTCTTCTCAGAGAGAAACGGGAGGCTTGGTTTTATTGTGGGAGCAAAGGGAAAGACGCCGCTGGAAGTGTCCACATACCTGTCAGGCTCCCAAAGGATTGCTCAACTCAGCTGCAGCCTGGTTAGAAGGCAGATGCTTGGGTCATAGCTGGAAGGGTTGGAGGGTTAGATGTGCAGTCTAACCCTTTTACAGCAGAAGCTGGGAGCTGGGTTTATTCCCTGTTCAGTTGCACTGAGCCGGGGGGAGGAGTCATGGGAAGTGTTGGCACATCTGTTTAAAACCAGCTCTTTGTTCTCTGTGGTCCTAGGGGATGAATGAATGCTGAGTCTTGACCAAATTTCCACAGATCAGTGAGCCAGTCCCTTAGGTAGCAGACATAAAATCTGGGTGCTAGATGTGCAGTTCAAACCCCTCACCCATCAGGGAGAAGTTGAAAATTGGGGCTTCCTCTTGTGCTGAGGATGGCATTTATGGCAAGAGTGAGTTTTGGTTTTTCCTTTCCATTTTGATGCGGCATTTTCCCAGCTTCCCAGTGTGCAGAGAAGTCTCTTGACTAGTTTCTGGATTTTTCTCAGAATTGGTCTGTGTGTAGCTGTTTATTCGGTGTGTCTGTGGGTACAGGGAGAGTTCAGAGCCTCCCATCTCACCATCTTGTGACCATCACTCCTCAGCCTGTGGCTGCATTTCCTAAATCTTGCCTGTTTCACTCATATCTGACCTCCCTGTCACCTGAAGGTATTTGACTAATAGGAGCACCTGTCTCATTTTTCTGTATTGTTTAAGTCTTTCTTAGTGAACTGTGTATCTTGTATACCGTGAATGCACTGCGCCATCTCTAACTTTAATTTTAGAGTCACTCAGAGTCAGAAGAACCACATAGATGGTCCAGCCTAACAGCTTCCTTTTACAGATGGAGAAACAAAGACCAAGAGATGGGAAGGTTATTTAATTAGTAAGGAGAAGGGGTGGGGACAGATATAAAAACCTGTGCTCATTCAACTTTCCCTTTTTGCTCTCTGTGTCCATACTTTCTATCTCAGAATTACACATGCCGGCCACCCTTTTTTAGTGCTTTGAAGTAATTATTCCGTCTATCCCCCACCTTTTTTTGGAGTTGAGGGTCTCACTTTATTGCCCAGGCTGGAAGGCAGTAGCAAAATCATGGCTCACTGCAGTCTCAAACCTCTGGGCTTCAAGTGATCCATCCCAGTATCCCCAGTAACAGGGACCACAGGTGGACGCCACCACATCCAGCCAGTTTTTTAAATTTTTTGTAGAGATGAGGTCTCACTGTGTTGCCCAGGCTGGTCTTGAACTCCTGGGTTCAAGCGATCCTCTCACCTCAGCCTCCCAAAGTGCTGGGATTACAGGCATGAGCCATTGCGCCCGGCCTTGCCAATACGTTTATAAATGATGAGTGTATATAAAGTACAAACCAGAAGAAACTTTAGTATTGCTCTATAGTGACTGTGGTAGTATAAATTGAAATGATCATTTCTGTGTGTTCCTAAGTTCATTCGTTAGATAGGGTTGCATCTTTCCCCTGACCTTAGTAGAAGTCACAAAAGGACAAGA
>NW_007219385.1:0-371 GCF_000164805.1 Carlito syrichta | reverse complement strand
TGCCCTGATTCTGTCATAGTGTATTGAATACGTAAGGACGGATCATTCATCTCTTAGATCTCAAGTTTCAAGCTTAAGAGGAGCCATATCTACACCTAAATGAATCGATTAGCCATCTCCAGCATTGAACTTGATGCTGTGACAGCACTTTTGTGTTCTCTTAGTTGGAAATGAGTGAGTGCATTTGGCCTGCAAGAGGGATAGTAGTCCCAATATTTTGTCACAAATAGGAAAGATAGTGGTTCTTATTTTCATCAGATAGGTATTTTTACCAAATATTTTTAGGTCTATGTCCTCCCATCACAGAACAGGTCGTCGTCCCCTTTGTGCTTGTCCAAACTGCTGTCTTTGTCCCCAGTGGCCCCGGGAGA
>NW_007219384.1:0-2619 GCF_000164805.1 Carlito syrichta | reverse complement strand
CAAGTTTCAAGCTTAAGAGGAGCCATATCTACACCTAAATGAATCGATTAGCCATCTCCAGCATTGAACTTGATGCTGTGACAGCACTTTTGTGTTCTCTTAGTTGGAAATGAGTGAGTGCATTTGGCCTGCAAGAGGGATAGTAGTCCCAATATTTTGCCACAAATAGGAAAGATAGTGGTTCTTATTTTCATCAGATAGGTATTTTTACCAAATATTTTTAGGTCTATGTCCTCCCATCACAGAACAGGTCGTCGTCCCCTTTGTGCTTGTCCAAACTGCTGTCTTTGTCCCCAGTGGCCCCGGGAGACGGGTGTGTGCCACATCTCATCAGCTCTGCAAAACAGGTGAGACAGAAGCCACTCCATCAAGCAGTAGCTGGAAAAGTTGGTGCACTCGATGTGTGGTCCAGTTTCCTCTCTGCTTGGGGAGAAGCTGGGAACGGGAGTCAGACGCCTGCCTGCTCTTCACCGAGCCGGGGAGAAGCGCTAGGACAAACGTCCGCTCGCTTGCCCCTCCCACACACCCTTTAGAACTGTTGCTTTGCCCTGTTTCCTCAGGAGGCCTAGTGGCCACTCAGAGACTAGTGGGTTAGATGCCAGTCCACTGAGTAGTAGCCAGAAAAGTCAGGCAGATGATTGTATAGGGATCTCGACTCCTTACAGGGAGAAGCTGGGAGCTTGGTCTTATCACTGAAGTGAGTTGAGGAGAGGAGGCAAAAGACATTTCCGCATCCCCTTTTCGACACCCAAGGGGCTAATGCTTGCCTGCCCCATTAGCTCCTAGAGACAGGTGAGTTAGAAGCCGGATCTTCTGGTGGCAGCAGGAGAAGTTGGAGCACTGGGTGTGCAGTCTAACCCTGCTAGGGGGAAGCTACAGGCTTGTTTCATTCACTGGAAGCAGCAAGTGGAAGGGTACAACAGGAAGTGTCCATACACCTGTTCGAGCTCCCAGGGGGCTTCGTTAGCTCCTGGAGACAGGTGAGTCAGGGGCCTGTTCCTTGGGTAGCCGCCACAAAGTGGGGGCACTAGATGTTTGGTTTAACTCTTCTCAGAGAGAAACGGGAGGCTTGGTTTTATTGTGGGAGCAAAGGGAAAGACGCCGCTGGAAGTGTCCACATACCTGTCAGGCTCCCAAAGGATTGCTCAACTCAGCTGCAGCCTGGTTAGAAGGCAGATGCTTGGGTCATAGCTGGAAGGGTTGGAGGGTTAGATGTGCAGTCTAACCCTTTTACAGCAGAAGCTGGGAGCTGGGTTTATTCCCTGTTCAGTTGCACTGAGCCGGGGGGAGGAGTCATGGGAAGTGTTGGCACATCTGTTTAAAACCAGCTCTTTGTTCTCTGTGGTCCTAGGGGATGAATGAATGCTGAGTCTTGACCAAATTTCCACAGATCAGTGAGCCAGTCCCTTAGGTAGCAGACATAAAATCTGGGTGCTAGATGTGCAGTTCAAACCCCTCACCCATCAGGGAGAAGTTGAAAATTGGGGCTTCCTCTTGTGCTGAGGATGGCATTTATGGCAAGAGTGAGTTTTGGTTTTTCCTTTCCATTTTGATGCGGCATTTTCCCAGCTTCCCAGTGTGCAGAGAAGTCTCTTGACTAGTTTCTGGATTTTTCTCAGAATTGGTCTGTGTGTAGCTGTTTATTCGGTGTGTCTGTGGGTACAGGGAGAGTTCAGAGCCTCCCATCTCACCATCTTGTGACCATCACTCCTCAGCCTGTGGCTGCATTTCCTAAATCTTGCCTGTTTCACTCATATCTGACCTCCCTGTCACCTGAAGGTATTTGACTAATAGGAGCACCTGTCTCATTTTTCTGTATTGTTTAAGTCTTTCTTAGTGAACTGTGTATCTTGTATACCGTGAATGCACTGCGCCATCTCTAACTTTAATTTTAGAGTCACTCAGAGTCAGAAGAACCACATAGATGGTCCAGCCTAACAGCTTCCTTTTACAGATGGAGAAACAAAGACCAAGAGATGGGAAGGTTATTTAATTAGTAAGGAGAAGGGGTGGGGACAGATATAAAAACCTGTGCTCATTCAACTTTCCCTTTTTGCTCTCTGTGTCCATACTTTCTATCTCAGAATTACACATGCCGGCCACCCTTTTTTAGTGCTTTGAAGTAATTATTCCGTCTATCCCCCACCTTTTTTTGGAGTTGAGGGTCTCACTTTATTGCCCAGGCTGGAAGGCAGTAGCAAAATCATGGCTCACTGCAGTCTCAAACCTCTGGGCTTCAAGTGATCCATCCCAGTATCCCCAGTAACAGGGACCACAGGTGGACGCCACCACATCCAGCCAGTTTTTTAAATTTTTTGTAGAGATGAGGTCTCACTGTGTTGCCCAGGCTGGTCTTGAACTCCTGGGTTCAAGCGATCCTCTCACCTCAGCCTCCCAAAGTGCTGGGATTACAGGCATGAGCCATTGCGCCCGGCCTTGCCAATACGTTTATAAATGATGAGTGTATATAAAGTACAAACCAGAAGAAACTTTAGTATTGCTCTATAGTGACTGTGGTAGTATAAATTGAAATGATCATTTCTGTGTGTTCCTAAGTTCATTCGTTAGATAGGGTTGCATCTTTCCCCTGACCTTAGTAGAAGTCACAAAAGGACAAGA
>NW_007219383.1:0-709 GCF_000164805.1 Carlito syrichta | reverse complement strand
TCCCCAGTAACAGGGACCACAGGTGCACGCCACCACATCCAGCCAGTTTTTTAAATTTTTTGTAGAGATGAGGTCTCACTGTGTTGCCCAGGCTGGTCTTGAACTCCTGGGTTCAAGCGATCCTCTCACCTCAGCCTCCCAAAGTGCTGGGATTACAGGCATGAGCCATTGCGCCCGGCCTTGCCAATACGTTTATAAATGATGAGTGTATATAAAGTACAAACCAGAAGAAACTTTAGTATTGCTCTATAGTGACTGTGGTAGTATAAATTGAAATGATCATTTCTGTGTGTTCCTAAGTTAATTCGTTAGATAGGGTTGCATCTTTCCCCTGACCTTAGTAGAAGTCACAAAAGGACAAGAGCACAATACAGCCTGCATGTGGCATGTGGTGGGAAGACCACAGGACCAGAAGTCAAGACATGAAGATGTATTCTTGGCACCGACAACCAGTCTGTGCTGTGAGGATAAACTTCACTTGGGCATGGGGAGCAGTCATAAACTTCCTCTTTAGAAAATAAAGAGCCGGGCTCGGTGGCTCAGGCTGTAATCCCACGCTTTGGGGGGCGGAGGTGAGTGAATTGCCTGAGCCCGCGGGTTCGAGACCCGCCTGGGCACTTGGCGAGATCTCATCTCTACAATAAATCAAAAATGAGCCGGGCGTGGTAGCGCGCGCCTGCAGTTCCAGCTACTTGGAAGGCTGAGGCGG
>NW_007219382.1:0-366 GCF_000164805.1 Carlito syrichta | reverse complement strand
CAGTCATAAACTTCCTCTTTTAAAATAAAGAGCCGGGTTCGGTGGCTCAGGCTGTAATCCCACGCTTTGGGGGGCGGAGGTGAGTGAATTGCCTGAGCCCGCGGATTCGAGACCCGCCTGGGCACTTGGCGAGATCTCATCTCTACAATAAATCAGAAATGAGCCGGGCGTGGTAGCGCGCGCCTGCAGTTCCAGCTACTTGGAAGGCTGAGGCGGAAGGATCGCCGGAACCCAGCGGTCGAGGCTGCAGTGGCCGGGAGCGGCCACTGCACTCCAGTCTGGGCGACAGAGTGAGACTCCAACTCAAAAAAAAAAAAAGGAAAAGAAAAGAAAGGAAAGAAACTGACCTGGATCATCTATGAGATT
>NW_007219381.1:0-623 GCF_000164805.1 Carlito syrichta | reverse complement strand
TAAAATAAAGAGCCGGGCTCGGTGGCTCAGGCTGTAATCACACGCTTTGGGGGGCGGAGGTGAGTGAATTGCCTGAGCCCGCGGATTCGAGACCCGCCTGGGCACTTGGCGAGATCTCATCTCTACAATAAATCAGAAATGAGCCGGGCGTGGTAGCGCGCGCCTGCAGTTCCAGCTACTTGGAAGGCTGAGGCGGAAGGATCGCCGGAACCCAGCGGTCGAGGCTGCAGTGGCTGGGAGCGGCCACTGCACTCCAGTCTGGGCGACAGAGTGAGACTCCAACTCAAAAAAAAAAAAAGGAAAAGAAAAGAAAGGAAAGAAACTGACCTGGATCATCTATGAGATTTCTTCCAACTTGGGCACAAGGGTTTCACGATGTCGACAGATAGCAAAGACTCACTACTATTCCTAAACACACACACGTGACGTATAGGATGTCTCTCTCTAAAAAATGTATATGACATCCATTTCTAAAAGGACAGAGTCATCCCATGAAAAGAAAGAAAAATCGTTTTCCAAGCTAATGTACAATGTACTTATGAGTGTTTACGGAGCGGCTCTTCATGGAATTTGCTTATTTCCAGCACTGGGGTAGAGATTTATGCCAGCACATCTTTCGCCTC
>NW_007219380.1:0-5071 GCF_000164805.1 Carlito syrichta | reverse complement strand
CAACTTCCTCTTTAGAAAATAAAGAGCCGGGCTCGGTGGCTCAGGCTGTAATCCCACGCTTTGGGGGGCGGAGGTGAGTGAATTGCCTGAGCCCGCGGGTTCGAGACCCGCCTGGGCACTTGGCGAGATCTCATCTCTACAATAAATCAAAAATGAGCCGGGCGTGGTAGCGCGCGCCTGCAGTTCCAGCTACTTGGAAGGCTGAGGCGGAAGGATCGCCGGAACCCAGCGTCAAGGCTGCAGTGGCCGGGAGCGGCCACTGCACTCCAGTCTGGGCGACAGAGTGAGACTCCGACTCAAAAAAAGAAAAAGAAAAGAAAAGAAAAGAAAGAAACTGACCTGGATCATCTATGAGATTTCTTCCAACTTGGGCACAAGGGTTTCACGATGTCGACAGATAGCAAAGACTCACTACTATTCCTAAACACACACACGTGACGTATAGGATGTCTCTCTCTAAAAAATGTATATGACATCCATTTCTAAAAGGACAGAGTCATCCCATGAAAAGAAAGAAAAATCGTTTTCCGAGCTAAAGTACAATGTACTTATGAGTGTTTACGGAGCAGCTCTTCGTGGAATTTGCTCATTTCCAGCACTGGGGTAGAGATTTATGCCAGCACATCTTTCGCCTCAAACCCCCGTGTCTAATGTGAAGCTACAGTTTATGTATACATGTGGGTGTCTACGTGTCTATTCATTTTCAGGTTCAGTCGACAGACTTACATGAGTACCACATTCAGGACCCAATCAAGACACAAAACAGTTCCAGAGCCAAAGGTTCTCTGAGTCCCTTGGGGGTCAGTCTCTGCCCTTAGCTCCTGGCAGTCACTATCGCTGTAGTTTTGCTTTTCCCAGAATGACACACAAATGCGGTCATCTAGTATGTGGTTTTCAAGCCTGGCGTCTTCCATTTTGCATGATTCGCTTATAATTCAAGCACGCGGTACACATCGGTAGTTTGCCTCTCTTAATTGCTGAGGAGCATTCGATTGCACGGATGATCTATGTGTGCTCATCTCCTGCTGAGGAACAGTTGGGTTGTTTCCGGTTTGGGGCGATGAAAAACAAAACTGCTAAAAACATGTGACTACAAGTTTTTGAGCGAATATAGCTTTTATTTCATTTGAGTAGACATGTACCGGAGGAATTGCTAAGTTATATGCCAAGGAAATGTTTAACTTTACTAGAAATTGCCAGACAATATGGCTGGATGAAATTACAACATTTCACATTCCCACCAAAGCATGTTATGGAGTTCCAGTTGTTCTATTCCCTCTCAGGCACTTGATAGTTTATTATGTTTAAAATTACTTGTTATTAATTTTTAACAGCTTAGGAGCTCTTCTAATACTGCATAGTGCTATCTCATTGTGAATATCCCTGTTTATTAATAGTTTTATTTCTTACAAGGTTTTTTTGGTTTGTTTTATTTGATGGAAATACTTCCTTGCAATTTTCACAATTGGTCATAGGGTCATAACTCTTGTTTTCTAGGATAACTAAAAAATTTAATAACTCTGCTGAGTAAAATGTTACGTGGGGTGATTTCTGCAGGATTGTTTGATTGAAGAATTAATGGACTTCTAGACAATAAGAACGATGACCAACTTATCCATATGACTGCAATCCCTGATAGATGGTGATCATTACTATTCCCATTGCTACCATCATTCTCGTTACCACTGTGCCACTTTACACATTTCGCCAAGCTCAGGCATTTGTTCCTCCGGAAAATATAACAAATCATTGATCTCAGGTGCATCAATATTGTTTATTTCTCCTTGAATGTACTTGGCCAGGAGTTTAGAAGTTGGTCTGTGCTGTTTTATGTTTCTAGTCATTTCCTTAGACAAAGGCAAGGACTCTGATTTTTTTTTTTTTTAATTTTTGTCTGTTTTTTAACTTTTAAATTTTTTATTTTAAAACTGCGGGGTACAATTCAGGGCTAGGTGTACAAACATTCATGATGCGGGTACCCTTGGGACTCTGATTTGGAACTGGTTGAAGGCCTTTCTGTGCAGGATGGTGGTTTATGCCTCGACTCCCTGTCCCCATCTTGAATGTGAAAGGGCACGCTGTTTCCAAGCCAGCTCCAATTTCTGTGTGTGAGTTCTATTTGAGAGGCGCTAGGGTTGTAAGAGAAGAGGGAGAATCAAGGGTTGGACGAGATTCATAGGGACAGAGTTAAAAATGAAGGAGCAGCAGCACTGAGGGATGACAGATCAGTTTCCTGAGATCAACAGTGATTCTTACAAGGGGACCCAATTATCCATTTCTGCCTGGATCCGTAGAGCTTTGTCATGGTTCTCCTAGTATCTCAGAATCAGTAACTCTTAGAGGATACACAGAGGAGTTTTGGAGATAAAGAATGATTAGGAAAATGCTCCATTTTCTGTTACCCAGATCCTAATCAGTTTCAGTGATGAAGCAGCGATGGCGCCAGACACCTGGAAATCCCCTGACTACAATTCATCAAAGTCAGTGGGCCCAGCGTGGTGGCTCACGCCTGTAATCCCAGCACTTTGGGAGGCCAAGGCAGGAGGATTGCTTGAGCCCAGAAGTTTGAGACCAGCCTAGGCCACATAGTGAGGCCTCATCTCTACGAAAAATTAAAAAATTATCTAGGCATAGTGGTGCACACCTGTAGTCTCAGCTACTTGGGAGGCTGAGGCGGAAGGATAGCCTGATCTCAGGGGTTGGAGACTTCAGTGAGCTGTGATCATGCCACTGCATTCCAGCCTGGGTGACAGAGTGAGACTCTGACTCAAAACAAACAAACAGAACAAAGTCAGTCTTTACCTGACATGCTGTGTAGTTCACAATCAGAAGAGCTCACACGGGGGTCAGATGACTGCAGTTCTCTCAATCATTGGCTTTTCTGGGTTCTCAGCTTATAGATATTGGAGATTTTGTTCAGTATGCAGGATTCCTTTGAGTTCCCAGGTTCTTTAAACTTTTTTTCTTTTGAGTCGGAGTCTTACTCTGTCGCCCAGGCTGGAGTGCAGTGGCACACTCGTGGCCACCACAGCCCCAACCTGCTAGGCTCAGGTGATTCTTCTGCCTCAGCCTTCCAAGTAGCTGGAACTACAGGCATGTGCCACCACACCTGCTGATTTCTTGTATTTATTGTAGAGATGAGGTCTCACCGAGTTGCTCAAGCTGGTCTCAAACCCCTGAGCTCAGGCAATCCTCTCGCCTCCACCTCCCAAAGTACTGGGATGACAGGCGTGAGTCACTGCACCCAGCTGGTTCTTTAAACTTACCAAGACTTTCACAAATTTGTCTTGTGACCTGGAGAAACTTGTTCCAAAAAGGAAGAAAGAAATTTTTGTAAAAGCAGCAAATGAGAATGATAGTCCTCATGGGTGACATCACACATAGAGACAGGGAGATACTGGCTTCGTTTTGGTCAGCAGCTTACCAGGACCTGTGGAGTGTCCATGTTTGGATGATAGAAACCTTTCTCTACCTCAGTGTGGATAACCAGGAACAGAGGTGCCCCATAAGAGCAGAAAGTCTTTCATGAGAGGACAGAGTGTCCTTAACCCTTTCAGTTTAGTTCCCCAGAGGAATGGAGGTGGGCGGTTCTGAATGGAAATAACTGTCTAATGGGAACATAATCTACTAATATACTGGCAACAAAATGGGAGTTTATCAACAGCTGTTCTTCAGTTTAAGTTAAAATGATTTAGGCTAAGTGGATAAACCAGTTGGTTTAAATAGCAGCAGGGCATTTTGTCAGAAATCTCGCCAGGCTCCAATAACTCCACTCATAATCCAGTGACCTCCCAGATCTTCTAAACACTCACAGGTCTCAGATGGGGCTGCAGAACTTACCACATCGAGTGTTAGTTTCCTGGACATATAGCTGTCTCCCAACTAAACTTTGAGCTTCCGCTCTTTGAGTGAGGCAAGAAGGTGAGTCCTTTGCTCCCTCCCACTTAACACCTCCTTTCAAATGGAAAAGTGCAACACGATGAAATGCCACTGCACAGGGAAGCAAGACTTCTGGATTTGAGTCCTGGATCTCTATTCTTGCCACTAATTGGAGGTGTGGGACAGAGTCTAATGGTCATAGTTGAACCTCAGATGCTCCTCTGCTCAATAATTAAGAAGTTGTTTTAAAAATTCAGATTCTTAGCTTAAGAGATCCCAATCAGCATAGAGATCTAAGTTGCAGAATATTTGAGGCCAGTTGCATTAACTATAATTAATCAATGTGGTTCTGAAAATATTGGCTTAAAGGGCCTCTAAGACTACTTCTAGTTCTAATGTTTGAGTTTTCCAAGTATTCTTATGTGTCTAAATATGAATCTTATACTTAGTATTTATGGTGGAACAATTCACATGGAGTATCTGTGTACACATGTACATGTTCACACAGCATAGAAAGATGAAACTTTTTTATGTAATGAAGAGTCCAATCCCCACATTATAAGTAAACCTTAGATAATTGGTCATAAGGGTGAATTTGTTGACAAAAAGTTTGACAGACCAATAGTAGAGGCTAAAGGTGATAGGACACTGAACTAGAACAACCCTAGTGGGGAGACAGAGGGAAACAAAATAATTGCAGTAAAATTTACAGGGATTAGTGAGCAATTTATGTAGATTTATGTAACAAGTGAACTGTGTAACTCATGACGAAAAGTAAGTACTCTTGAGCAAACTATTATTTTTAGCCTGAATATCAAGTAAACAGACAATATTTCTAAATTTAGAGTATTGAATAAAGACCAGATTTTGAAAGAAAGCATTAGACTACAAGAAAGATAGTTTACCTTTGAAGTACCTATCGGCAATCCCTTTAGAAAAGTCCCAGTAACCTAATACATTTAGCCAGAGGTTAGAGTTGAAAAGATAGTTGATTTTATTTTACTTTTTGACTATAGAGATGAGATCTCACTATGTCACCCAGGCTGGTCTCAAACTCCTGGGCTCAAGCTTTCCTCCCACCTCAGCCTCCCAAGTGCTGGGATGATAGGCCTGAGCCATCATGTCCGGCAAGAAAGTACAGTGTAGAGTTTTTATCAAATAAGGCCCACTCAGGAAAAGAGAAACCACACTG